>NW_024042596.1:0-26233 GCF_014851395.1 Micropterus salmoides | reverse complement strand
TTTAAATGTCTCTTGTCAGACAGGTTTATAACTTCTGAACCACCAAAATAATTATGACTTAGCTCTTGAAAATTAACAATCATTTCATGTGTTTAATGTCTCCTATTCCACAATGTCAGAACAACCTCAGTACTTTACTCAATATAAAGACAGCAGCGCTCCTCCAAGCTTTGAGCCCACAGATTTCTATTTGTCCTAGATCGAAAAGAATTCTGCACTGAGCTCAAGCTGTGAAAGCCTGCACGTATTCAAACGCCCACACAGAACCTAGCCTGAGAGAAAATAGGGCAGCTGATTCAACGTGAGCTAATTCATTCAGTCACTATATGTCCCCTGTCAAAGGCTGATCCCCACAGGCCAGCATAACATCTGGATGTGTCCCCTCTGTTCTGTCTGCATGGCTTTCATGTCGCTCTCAAGGGACATTTTCTTGGTCTGCCAAACCCTCCTGTTCATTTTGCATTCCGAATTAACACTTTCCACTATTATTATGCAGGATTCAGGTGGCCAGTAGCAACAGTATAAACTAGTGAAATTATAGTGTGTTTTTCTCTGTTGAAAAAATGAACCAAAATTCAGAAAAGCATGAAAAGATTACAAAGTGGTACTAAATAATTTAAAACTCTAAAACAAAGACTTCCCTTTATTTAGACAGTACAGCATAAGAGAAAATCAACTTACAAAAAAAAAACATGATGTCCTTGGCTTTTGTACATCATTTGGGTGGAGGTCTAATGTAATTCATTTATTTCCATATGCCAAAATGAAATAGAAAGTGTGAGTAATGCGGAGAGATTAACCAAGTGCAAGGCTGTAATTTTATACTCCTCTGTAATGTTGTAAAGGTCTCTTCAAGCTTATCTAAACTAAACTAATTTCCCAGAAGTAGCAGGCAGATACAGATGGGACATGAAACCTGATGTGACTAATGCTCCCTCTGCAATTCAACAATATAATCTGCTGCAGCTTCATAAAAAATATCTACAATTCCAATAAATAAAGTTATCAGAACAAATTAGAGTTCTATAAACACTGTATGTACAAATTTGTACATTAATAAAATAAGTACATATGCTTCATTCCAAAATGAAATATCCGCCTGTGAAAACTACAGAAAAATAAATAAAATAATCGTAGTCCTTGGTCGACAAAATGATCTTTGACCCATGATATTTAATAACAATTTGTAAGAAACTGCTACATCCATGATGCTGTACCATCCTACTGGCTGACCAAAGCCGCAGCTGAAGCAGGAGTGGACTGGATTGGCTGAAGAAACTCAGAGGTGAAGACGGCCTCGGCATATTCCTCCACGACGTCCTGAAACTCTGCTGCCACATCAGCCAGGGCCTCCGACAGCAACTCTTCTGCCAGGCTGTGGGACAGGAAGAACAGAGACATTAGAAAGATTTCCTTAAAACCAGTTGTAATGACAGCTCCTGAAAGTCTGCCATTTTGGACAGTTCTACCTAAACACTATAAAGAATCTACACCGTGGTGATTGTTAAATATAACCTATACTGCCAATAAATTTGAGACTAGACCTTTAAAAATTGCTAAATAAAAAGGTTATGGGTGTGGCAAAATAGTGGCTTTCAAGATTTCAAAGAAAAAGTATAGCAAGTATCAGCCTTGTGTCATTATCTTCAAAATGCAGACCAGTGTGTCTGCTGGCTTTCAAAGCTGGACATAGAAAACTCTCTGAAATTTGTGCCATGCCTTGAAAGACATGGAATGAACAAAAATAACTCAAAAGACTGGGGAGCTGGGTGCAGCATTTAGCTAAATTTCAGTGTTTTGATCATTATCTGGGTCAACACATTGAGATTGAAGAAGGGCAGAGGGGACTAAGGAAAGTGGCATACACTCCTGGATCTCACAGCCGCAAAAAAGTCCAACCATTTGGTTGTCACTGCAACTAAACAATTAGATAAGAACTACCTGTACCTTTGTAGAGTCAATACAAGAATACTTTGCTCTCAAACACTGGACATGGGTGAAACAAGAATCTGCCATTCCACATTGGGAACAGCTATTAGGACATTTAATATCATTAATATGCTAAAAGCAATGTTGCTGATATGTACATGTAATGAAATCCCACCACGAATATGAAATTAGCTATTAGTAAACATGCACAAGCTTGAAAACAACATCTAAAAAAAATATTATCCTACTCTGTTTTGCTGTGCATTTCCATATCCATCGTCCACCAAGCTGACAGAGTAAAAAAAAATGCATTCAACAACTTCAAACGAAGCTTAAAATAGCTTGAAGTTTGTATGTTTACTGCATTTTGGCTGTGGTGAAGTTTTGCACTCAATCTTGTTAGCAGACTGAATGAATGAGATCCTCCAGGGGGTTTGGCTCCACAGCAACATTATTATCATTAGCATCTCATTGCACAGACGTTCTGCACTGTGTCAGAATAGCAGGGGGTGTACATGCCTGAATGTATGTGTTCTGTCTCAAAAAAACACTGAGCTAATTGGATGGTTTCTCCTCACACAATATCCTTATTTTCTCCAAATTCAGAAAGTACAGATCCCACTCTTCAAAACTTCGGCCCATTGATGTATGACTGATAATGAGCCAGTGACACAAGCAGTCAGATCCCATGGGTGGGACTGGGTTGATAGTTTTTTCAGCTCTGAATTTAAGCAAAAACAATGTATTGAGCTGTTCCCACACACATCTGTGACACAGAGAGAAAAAATACTTTAAAAAGTATATTTTAGGAGTTTAGAATTGATACAACAAACACATGGATTCAGTACGATCACAAAAAGAGAGGAAGTTATCTGCATTGCAGCAACTTAAGAATTCTGTTAAGTATGCAAATTTGCGTGTGGGAGAGGAGAACAACGGTGAACATGAGAGACGCACTATGCAAACCATAACCTTTGCATTATCCTCTCAGTGGGAGCACTTGAGACTAAACATTATGTCCGTCAAACACGCCCAGGGACACAACAGAGAGCAGGAAGGACAAATTTCTATGTGGCTCTGGTTACAAAAACTGAAAATGTGATACTTCTAATATGTAAGTATTTTTATAAAATCTGAAATACACAAAGATTACTGAAAATATTATTAGCAACCAGAGGGGCATTAAGACGTTAGGAAAACTTTCACTGTTAGTCTTTCACCTGTCTGCGATGGCCCAGGGGTTGAAGCTGCCGACAGCCTCGTGAGCCACAACACGCAGGTAGGCCTCGTAGTCTTCCCGGTAGCGCCGGACATTTCTTAGCATGCTGCCCGGCACAGAGATAACAGTCCCCCTGCTTCGCTCCACTGGGCCTGGGAACACGGCATTGTGTCTGGGCTGCTGTTCGTCTTGGGATGCCTCCTCTGTCAGGCTGTTCTCAGAATTGATATTGTGTCTGAGGAAACACAAGGCCAGGCAGTCAAGTAGATATCCACCAAACCTTTTCATTACCTTGACCGTTCAAGACTGTAGGAAGTGGGTAAAGAGCTTCTGAGGGGCTGCAGCTGTGGACAAGAGGGAAACTCGTTTATTGACGAGGGGGCCTGAGTGGAGCGCAGCGCTGTGATTAATCAGAAACACATGCTGTGCCCCGATATCGGCTGAGAATGATGAATTCAAAAGAGGTGTCAGAGCACAGGCTGGCTCCCTCCTGCCCCCTCCTCAGAGTGAGTAGGGGCTCAGCTGGGCATTGCCATAGTCTGGCTTTATAATCCTCTCTGCTTGGACAAATCAGCCTGGCTCTTGCGATGGTGCGCTCGGTGCTATATTTAGTGTTGCAGCAGCTCCCAAAGCAAAGTGCCTCTCTATTGTGCTCAGCTGAACTTGTTTCTGTTTTGACTGCGGGGGCTGCAAAGCGTGGGGTGGTCATAAATATCAAAGTGCCAGCACAGTTAACTCTGCTGCCACTCCGAAATGGGTTGATTTACTGTCTGATGGGCATCTGAGGGCCAACACAACAAAACAGCAACCTGCAAATTCACTGCCTATTCATGAAGTAAGAATAGCACCCACGCGTTTTGTGCCATATTCAAAAATGAACAAGAACCAGGCTGCCTTTCCTGTCAACAAACATCCTAAAAATATTCTCCAAGGGCAGAATTAATCTTGCCTATATTGTATATCTGTGAAAAAGTGATGTGATGTCACTGAAATGTTGTGATTAAGTGTTCACGGAACCATCTTACTGTATTCTGCCCTATAAAGCTCAATGAGAGGGCTCAAGGAAAAGGAACAACCTTATATGATATCTACAGTGAATATTACATTAAACCGGTGTGTTCACAAAGGTGTGTATGTGTGTGTTTCTGTATGGAACGTGATTGACAGAGGAGTACAAATATGACGGTTGAATCACATACACAGACAAAAAATAAATAAATCTTCTACCCGTCACATTCACCCACCTACAACTTGCACAAGGCATACCTAACCAAAACAGATAAACAGCACCAGCAACATCACCTCAAGTGACTTTCAAGTTTGTCTTCTCATTTCTCTAAAAAAGTGCCAGCCGTGTATTGCCAGGAAACCAAGGCCCTGGCAAAGGACTGCGCCATATGCGATATATCAAAAGGGATGCAGGCTGCACTGAAGCTGAGCTGGACAAAGATAAATGTGGCTCAGAGATTGTCACGGGGGTGATCCAAGCGAGATTCACAGAAGCCCTGGTGAGCTTTTGAAAACAGTATTCCCGCCCCAATCAGTGTGGTAAGAATCAGGTGGAGGATGACTAGTGTGGAAGATAATCTATAGATTGTTGCAATTTTCTTGTTTATTCAATAATAGGGCTGCAATTAACAATTATTCTCAATGTCAATAAATCTGTTGATTACTTTCTCGATGAATTGATCAGTTGTTTGGCCAAGAAAATGTTAGAAAATGTCGATCAGTGTTTCCCAAAGCCCAAGAAGACGTCACAGAATGTCTTGTTTTCCACAATCCAAAAAAGATATTCAGGTTACTGTCATAGGAGTAAAGAAACCAGAAAAAAAATCACATTAAAGAATCAGAGATGTTTTTTCTTTTTAAAAAAACTACTTAAAGAGACTAATCAATTATCAAAATAGTTGGCAATTAATGTAATATTTGGCAACTCATTGATTATAGGTTGCAGCATTATTGAGTAATGCATGGTTGATATACCAAAAATGTTAATATAAGGTCACAGCAACTGCAACTCTACCAAAAAGCCATTTACTCTGCACTTTACACATCTTTCGGCTAGTTTGAAATACTTGGTCTGAGAGGACAGCTGTGACCATAAACAAAGGTGTGGGGGTGGGTGAGAGAGAAGAAAAAAAATAGATGAAAGGTTTAGAATATTGCTGAGTGGGGCTTTTATCTTTTCATTGATTTGTTGACCTGCTGATGGAGCTGCAGTGGGTCGGTCGGCATTAGTCCAGGGGCGTGGGTTGGTGGGCGGGCGCGCACACACACACACACATACACATACACATACACATACACACAAAATTGGGGTTTGTGTCTGTGTTTCTCACCATGGATACATAAATCTTATCTGCCTCTCTGCTGATGTTTTCAAAGATAAAATCTCTGACTCTATTGTCTCAGCGGTCGTTTGATAGCACTCGCACAGAGTTGGGGAGTCACGGATTACTTGTAACGGCATTATGTAATCAGATACAAAAAAAAATAAATGTATTCCTTTACAGAACAGAAAAAAAGATTACAGGTATATTTTGAAAAAAACATGGGGATTACACATAGGGATTACTTTAAGAAAAAAAGCTATTTGCTTTTTAGGTTTCCTGTAAAAACAAAAACATGCAGCTAGGGGAATAAGGTCGAGGGATTTGTCGCAGTGTAGCCAGTAGTTGAATGTAGTTACGCCCCCATCCCTTCATGCAGACTCTGTGGTGCGGACTGGTGTCAGCTCTCAGTGAGTGAACACAGCTGCCGGACTCGGATCCCGCCGCTGACCTGAAAGCCTGCAGTGTTTGAGTAAAGGTGTAAACCATAGGTGTAAACCTAAACACACACACACACACACACACACACACACACACACACACACACACACTGGTGCTGGTACTCACTGTATGGGCAGAGTAAGCTAGTTTGACCAGTATTTGCAGGCTAACTTAGCTAAGATAATGGCAGCAATGGTTAGCAGCAGTCAGCTGACTTGCTACAGCAACAAGTAAAGCTATCGGTCCATCAGGGAACTCTGTAAATCTCAGAGTTGAGGCAAAGCAGCGGGAAAACAAAATATTTTCCATCAAATATGATCAACTTTCAAGAAAATCAGTGAATAAGTTATGCTTTTGTACAGTAATCAGTCGTGCCCGGTCTCAGAAACACAATTTTTCAGCAGCATCATAAAAATTAAGACAGCTTTTCATTGGATACTAAATTAATACAGGCCCCCCAGTGCAGGATGATTCATCAACATTTTAAAATCGTTTTCCAGGAAATGACACTCAAAATATCATCAAGACTACCAACAAAACAACATTTTTTTGTCATTGATGGGCCAGATCCTGCCATATGACAAATAGGCCCAGTTTAAGGCTTAGCATATATAAAAACATTTAAACATCAATTTTGATTTCATGGGAATGGGATTATAATTGTATGTTTCTCTAAAAATCCACTGAGCAGAAAACACATCTTTGATGGTCTCTTGTCTTTATTTGCATATTTGGCAATGAAGTAATCCAAAAGTAACTAAAAGTAATCAGGTTACATTACTTTTATTTTGTGGTACTTGGATTATGTTACTGATTACATATTTTAACAAGTAATTAGTAATTTTACCAGATTACATTTTTAAAGTAATCCTCCCAACCCTGCACTTGCACAAGCACACAGGCAGCCTAGGTAAAGAATAATAGGTGCCAGTGTTATGTCTAGTGATGGATAATGGAAGTGTAAAAGAGGTAGTATTATGCTTTTTGCCTATTTCCCCTCTCCTTTATTGAATTATATATCTTTTTTTGTGCATGTAATAGATTCACAAAGTAAAAAAGCCCAAAGTCAACCCAAAGGCAGTTCACATCTCCCACAGAAAGCACTGCTCTGAACCGGCTGAAAACAGCTTGTTTGTAGTCCAGCCTTTTCTTCCGCTTTCTTGTAAAATCACAAAAAACACGCGTCATAATGCTCGCCTAGCGGCTAGTCTGGCACACACCGGTGGAAAAACAATGAGCTGCAGCACACAGTGACCGCCTGCTGCCTCTCCTCTCCCTTCTAAACATTAGCTACCCTCCAGGCAGTCAATGGACATAAAGTTGTTACTATGACGTAGAGACAGAGCTCAGTTATAACTTTATGGATGAAAGATACATGTGTTACAGTTTAACAATTCACCACTCTGAAAGTCTTGCTCCAATCCATGTTGCTAAGATGGTAAGGGGAACATGTACAGCTGAACCAAAGCTGTATTTACCGGCTTCTCAGTAGTGTTGTGTTGTTCAAAGAACATTTATTTCATTTGACCTAATCTCATCTATGACTCAGGAGGAACGAGTAGTCTGAAGGAGTAATCCGTTCATTTTCACGCATATGTGAATAGTCTTACGTTCACTCGTCACAAGGCAGCTGCACGGGCTCCGTCAGCACAGGAAACAGAATTGATTAGTTCACGACTCTCAACTGTGGGTCTCTATGTTTAAAGTCATTCATTTGTCACGTGACAGCTCGGCTACTGTGGAGCAGGAATGAACTAGTGCCCTGACAGGGTCCTACCAGGAGCCGAATTACCTCCGAGGGCGGCTGTGGCTCAGGAGGTAGAGTTAATCGGAAGGTCGGTGGTTCAATCCCTGGCTCCCCCTGGTTGCGTGTCGAAGTGTCCTTGGGCAAGATACTGAACCCCAAATTGCCCCTGGTGGCTGTTCCGCCAGTGTATGAGTGAGTGTGAATGTTAGTTTCTGTTTGAGCACTTAGGCTCAGTGTATGAATGTGTGTGACTGGTGAATGCAGATGTAGTGTAAAAAGCGCTTTGAGTGGTTGAAAAGACTAGAAAGGCGCTATACAAGTACGGCGCAGCATTTACAGGTAGTCTCCTCTCCGAAACAAACGGCCACGGTCATTAAAACATTAAAACACAGCCACATAGCAACGTTAATGTAAGCTGTAAACACACCACAGGGCTAACAGCTGATCTGGGTCCACCAGAGAACGCAACGTAACTTTACTTTTTATTTATCAACAGAGCCGTGCTGTTGTTTCACAGCTCTTGACTGGTGAACAACCTGGAAGTGTTCCGAGAGCTCATGTTTGTTTCTCTCTGTCAGTAGAATCCGGACCTGATGTGGCCCATTCTGTGTCCAGACCTGCCAAACTGCTGCGTTTATATTATGTATTTATTTCTTTGGTCCTCTCTCTGTGCTGGAGTTCTTTTAAAAACTTGGAGGCTTTATCTAGATTATTATTAAATTGGTTGAATTTTAATAAGAGTGTGTTTTATTCTTATAGTGTGTCAAGCTTATTACTTCCGTATATTCCCCGCAAATCTTATCTTTTACTCATGATATGGACATTTGGCTACTGTATGAATGAGCACTTTAGAGATATATATATATATATATATATATATATATATATATATATATATATATATATATATATATATATATATATATATATATATATATATATATATATATGTGTGTCTTGTCTGGTTGTATACTCAGGAAAGATTGTGAAAATGGACGCATTTAGCCGGAGTAGTGGCGACTGAATATTGACAACATATTTCTGTGGTTTTTACAGGGTTTGAATTTGGTTGTGGCCCCAAGGGGCTTTAAAGAACGATGACAGCAAATGATCAAGAGGTGAATTTGTGCATTATAGGCTACTTTGTTAATTAAATGTGGGTGGTGATGGGGCAATGGATAAGACACACGTCTTTGGTGTGAGAGACCAGGGTTCAATTCCCTACTGTGACCCATCCACCTGAGCAAGACACTTAACCCGTAGTTGCTCCCGAGGCATGCGACCTCTGACATGTATAGCAATTGTAAGTCGCTTTGGATAAAAGCTTCAGCTAAATGAATAAATGTAAATGTAAAGCAAACCAGGTAGCCTTCCGTGTTTCTCCATTGTTTTTTTACATCGCCCACCAGAAGGCTGCAGCCCCGCAATAACGAGCCTATTTCAAATGAACTAAATGACTCAAAAAAAAAAGAAAAAAAAAAAAGAAGATTAGTTCATTTTAATGAATGAGATTTCAAGATTTGAGTCTGTCAAAAGAGTCACATTTACCATCACTACTTCCAGAGACAATTTAGAGCCTATTTGGACTTTGCTACTTCTCAGAGCCTGCCCTACACTGCTTCTGATTGGCTAGTAGTCCTAACTAAGAACTGCGCAACTCCCAACAAAGATCATGTAGAGGCAAAATTAGGGTTGGGCGAACCCAAAAGTGGCCAAAAGTTCATATCCCCATACTGTTAGGCAGAATTCCAGTATAAAATATATATCGGTATTAGCGGGGCGGGGAGTTATTTTTAGTAACTTGCTAAAAAGTAGTTTAGTAGCTTGTTTCTTATTTCACCGTTTTAATTATACTTCATCCTCCATCTTAAGTATTACTCACTTATTGAATTCGCCTCCTTTAGTTCTCTTCACACTCACAGACCTAACGTACCGTCCTCCATTTTCCACTGCAAATATACCCAGAGATAGTAGCCTACCCCACAATGTAGTTGGTCGTCATAGCAACACCACACACAACTGCCGCGACGTAATGTTCAATGCGACACACACACACCAGCGACCCATTAACAGCTGTCTCTTGATTTAGGTTAAAACGTTTCAACATTACTCAGAATGTAAAGACAGATAAGACGGAGGTGATATGAAAAAAGTACCTGATTGCAGGTACAAGTACAACAACTTTTACACAATGGAAAACCAAAAAAAGGCGAGTAGAGTGGAGGCGAGTCGAGCTGGTACCGTGCAGTGGAAAAGGGGCTTTACCGTCTCTCTGCCTGTATGTCCGCTTCGGTAACTTTCTCCATCAGTAGTAGGCTAGGCTGTATAAAGTCAGTGAAAAAAAACCCCAGAACTTGTCTTCTGGACTTTTACTCCCGTGATTTCGTTCACAGCAGCAGCTGAGCTGCATTTTGTGGAGGCGTGTTGACGACGTAGCCTATCAAAACAAAACCAAGGTGGTAGCTAACGAATAACATCTAACTGGTGTGTTCACTGTGATTTTACCTGGTCCGTTCTTGTAAAATATCCACAGTGTCGCGACTTGTAAACACCGTGTTTCTTTGATAAATGCTATAATGTGTCGCCTAACCTGGCCGGCCCGCAGAAGTAAAGTGTATGTGTGGGAAACACTGAATGAACCATGTTTTCTTTTTACAAGCCAGGTCTTTAACAGTGTTGACCAGCACTGTGTCTTCCTCTGTATTGTTAGAGACTTTGTGAGTAATGGCTGCGTGCAGATGCAGAGGGAGGAACAGGGAGAGAGAGGAGCAAACACTGGCAGGACTTTACAGAAACATAATAATTAACTCAACATCAAACTATATCGGTCTAAACGGTATTGTCTAAATTTCATATCTCTTTTGAAATTATATCGGTATACCTCATATATCGATATACCGCCCAGCCCTAGGCTGAAAGAGGGTGAAAAGAGGAGCTGCAGCAATGTGTAGTATGACAAAACTATAGTGTTATTTGAAAATGAAACCATGTAAACCTGGTACAACCCCTAAATAAAATGATGAACCTGAAAATGAGCATAATACCAAATCTTTAAAATATTGGTGTAATGTAAACAACTACTTCCCCCACAAATGGTGAACAAGAACTCAAATCAAAATTTGCCCCGCTGTTGTAAATCATGACCTAAAAGTAACCATAACTACCCCTTAGCAGAGAGACAGAATAGCCTGAGCACCTGTAAGCAATAATTTTATCTCATATATTCCATTTTTTAATGCAATTCTTTTGAAAATTGGATTCCCCCACCAGTCCTCCCCTTCCTCACATCTGTACTTCTATAACAGCACCTAAATCAAAAAAATCTGGAAAGCCATGACAAATAACAGTCTGCCTGTCTCCCTACAACAACAATACAATCAAAGACGCCTCCAGTGATAGGCTCACTGAGAAAGGTCTGCTTTTGTAAACTATGTCACTGTCACACATTTTCTTCGTTGGGGTGTATAATTGTGTGTGTGTGTGTGTGTGTGTGTGTGTGACACATGATTGCATGCATGACTCTGTTTCCTGCTGATGGTGACTCATGAGAAATGTGGGTTATAAACAACCAATCAGGCCTGCAACAACACACACGATGAGATCTTGGCACGTTTTCCTGTTCTAAACCCCCAAAATGAAACCTCTCCATTCTGTCACACTGAACACTAGAAGAGTCACCGCTGACAGAGGATTAACAATCCCACACCAACACAAAAACAAACTGCACTGTTAGGCTATTATTCCTCCACAGGAATTGATGTGAGTGCTCAGTTGCTGCAAAAGCAACATGAAAGCAGAATTTGATGAACGTCATCAATAATTCTGTCTTTCTAACTCATCAAAGTGTTTCTCTCTCCTAAAGCCTTGTATACTTTCTGCTGATTACTGCACAAACAGATTAATTATCTGAACTGTTGGCAGGAATGTAAATATCAAGACCAGCTGGCTGCAGTGTTGAATACCTACGGTGACTAAAGCATTTGTTAAAATAATATTTTTAGATTTCTCCTTACGGAGGTCAGTGTGTTGACTGGTTACTCTGACATCAAAGTGAGGCATTGTCATTAAATCTAGATTGTTTTCTCCGATACTAATGCAGCTCACTTCCTCAGGCTGAAGATGGAAACTAACTGTCAGATGTTATTTCACAGCTCTCAATGACTGAAACTCATTGTTCCAGTTAAAAGACCTACATATTCTGACATCTGTTCTAAATGAAGAATACATGTTGCTGAATTCAACACGCAAACTGCAGCAAGTTTGGGTTAACCTGGCTATAAGTGTTAATTCAGTTCTTGGTGTACTGGATTACATGTGGTTGAGTTTTGGTATTTGTGGATGCAGCAGACTGCAGGGTTGTGTAATCAAAACTTTTCTTCATTTCATCTCCTCTGTTATGCATTGCAGCATATGTCACCTGGGTCATTTTAGCCTGCAACACAGGTAGCCCACTCATCTCAGTTTCCAAAACAACTTCTTGGCCCCAGAAGACAGCTCTATAAGACAATGTGCCTAATAAGCACAATTTCTCTTTCTATCTCACACCAAATGACTCCCTACCTCCAACTTTATTACTTCTTAGGGGACTAAGCACTGTGGAATAAAAGGCTGTTGTGCATCTACAGCGGTCATTACAGCAAGCAAGCATTTCTGCTTGTACCTTGTTGTAGGGCATGTGGGAAAATAATGCATCAATCAACAGTTGTTCAGCTTGTAGTAGGATTCAATTAATGTGACAAGTGTTACATTTAATTGCAGCACCTTTCTCGTTAGAAAAACTTAGATACTTGGCGATTACTTTTTTCACCCAGACATATTTAATTATAGCCCAAGCAGCCAGAAAGTAACTGCTGAATTGGCTAGGTCTTCATTCAGAGCACAGAAGAGGTGACTAATGCAAAGAATGTATTAGAATCCGTGGTAATAATTTTATCGAATGATTACGAGTACAATTACTGCATGGCAAGCAATCTTGGAGCCAAATTTTTTTGCAGACACATTTATAATACAAGACCGTCATCAATACAAAGTTGTGTGCAGTCATGTTGTGTCTTGTCTAAAGCTGATCATACACAGGGCAATTTTTTGAGCAATGTTGCTGGGCAATCTTGCTAGTGGCAAGACCGACTATGTTTTGAACGGATAGCGATGGTGCGGGGCGGGTGGCGGAGTGGTGGGGGAAGGGGATTACGGTAGTAATTTTTACTCATTACCATTGACGGCAACGTTGCCCTGCACGACTGCTCTAAAAGTTGCTCAGTGTATCTTCAGCTTTACTGTTTCATTATTTCACTAGAAATGTTTAGGGGCAGAGATTCTGCGCTGCCATGACATGCAAGTCTGCAGTCAGCAACGCTACACGCACTCCATGCTGCTGAATGTCCGTTGCCAGTCATGAATACTAAGTTGATCCATGTATAGAAAGAAACCAACAGTCATTACTCTATAGCCAAGGTCAGATGCTCCCATTAAAAACATCAACCAACAGATTAACTTCATAGAGTATATATATATACACATATATATATATATATACATATACACATATATACACACACACAGTATATATCAACCACTTCTTGTGAAAAGCAGACTAGTGCTGAAATGCCGAGCTGATTCATTTATAAAAGATCATTTTAATTTGAAACACCCCGTTTTGTAATGCTACACCACATACACATAACATTATATATTCACATTTACATGTTATTCTACCTTCTTTGACACGTACATTAAACTGTATGTAACTGGATTATTATTTATCCTTTGATGAATACTAGAGACTTGTTTTGGGTTTGTTACACTTACAATTTTTCATACATTGTTGCGGTGCGTTTTAAATTTGTAGTTACTTTAAGTCAGTTTACAGAGATTCTTTTTTTTTCCTATTGATCGGTGTCAAAAATCCTAATTACATTTAGTGTGATTTAATGTCTTAAAAAAGAAAGCATGAAAAGGTCCAGCGGGGTGCAAGTGCATGTTAAAGGCATTGTTAATTAAGACGGAGGACAAAAGCAATGCAGGCAGATCTGTTTCTGTTTTATGCCACAGGGATTCAGGGAGATTCACAACAAATGAGCTGCCAGTTCTCAAAATGACTATGTTCCCTAATAAGAAGCTGCGAGGCTAGATACCTCTGAAGCAAGAGCAACTCATGAGAAAAAAACACAACACCTCTCCTAAAAGACTAGACACTAAGCATGATGGATGCAATAAAAAAATAGTGTAAGATTAACCACAGTGGATATCAGGGATATGAGGGAATTGAACCTGAGGCACCGGGTCTGACTGGTTTTAATTTGCTAATGGTGCTGCTTGAATTTGTTAGATGCAACATCCTGCTGGCTTGTCTGTGTCAACAACTTCTAGTCCTTCCACTCTCTTGTCTCTTCCTTCCAAGTTCCTCATTAATTTAAGCAGTACAACAGCTGTAGCCAAAGCCCTGGGCAGCGGAGGGTCTCTGTGGAGTCTGCTGCCAGAGTCAGGAATAGACTGCTCTGGGTATGGCAGCCACCAAGAGAGTTTTATTGGATGAGTAAGGCCTCCCGATGGGAGAGTGATTATGGGGCCACTGTCCACTGCTACAAAAACATTAACCACATTACTTTTCATCCAGTCTAGAGGTCTAATTCAAACAATAGTGAATGACTTCCTGTGGACAATGCCGCTTTCGTAATACAACCACAGGAAGTCAATCCATTTATTTTTCCTCATAAAAAAGTGCCCTAGAAATAGAAATCCAACTTTTGTTATGTATATTTTTTTAAACAGAGGGTTAATTCACAATGTGATACATTCATTACTATTACAACTGATAACGAGGGCTCAGACCTATAATTTCATATCAAACGATTGAAGGAAGTTAAATAGGTCAAACCCAGATACTGCACTCCAGTTAATATTCTGGGAACACTCCCTACAAATTTCCCTACAGCTTCTTTAAGATGAATAAAACAGCAAGGAGCCATCAGCAAAACATGAAAAGTAGAACTGAGTATTTTTTTAAAAAGGGAAAAAGGACAGAGTAACTTACCCCGTCTCCACAGGTTTCTCTAGGACAATATCAGCTACACAGCTCTGCCTTAGCACTGGCCTTGTGAGCCTAATTGGCTGAGGAGAGGCTGGCCTGGAGCCAGAGGCATGGCACTGGGGTCCTGGGAAGAACAGAGAGGAAGGAGTTGTGGTAGTGTGTGTTGAGAGGGATGGGGTGGAGCAGGGGACAGACAGAAACACCAGAAGAGCATAGAGTCAGAATGACAAGTATTTGCCCACTCTTGTTAGTTGTAGCACTGTCTCCACCTACAGGAGAATCAGGGAAATGATTTCTCTAAAAGGGTGAAGGGATAAACAGGAGTGTGTTTGTGTTAACAGCATTTGGGTTTTTTACCTGGTTGGTCCCAGTCAAGAGGGTCTGAATATGTGATAGAAGCAAACCGTCTCCTCACTTCCTCCTGATCTCTCTGCTCAGACACACACAGAGAAACACATTTTCTAAACATACTGCCCACCTGCCAAAAGTGAACCATGTCAAACAGACTGAACACCGTCATCGAGACTAGACACCGCATCAGTAAACAACACCAGACCAAAGCTGTCACAACAGCTCACTATAAATAGCAACCCGGTAATCGGTGACCTTTCGATTTCCACACTGGCCTTCTGTTGGTGAGCCTTTCTATAGGGCAGCACTCACCTGTATCTCCTCCATACGAAGCAGCATACTCTCCAGGGTGGGGGCCTGCAGCCTACATTCAGCCATGCCCTCCAACTGTCGGTTTGTCTCAGCCGCCCACGCCGCCCGTGCACAGTCCTCCAACAGATCTTCCAGCAAGGCCTCACTCAGCTGCTCAGCACTCTCTGCTGCCTGTGGAGGACAACATGCACAAAAGAAAACAACAGAAAACATACGCAGAATATTAGGCTTAATTGTTCAGTTTTCACTGTTTAACCATTGCCATGACACCAAATTCCAATTCCATCAATAGCAAGGCCAACTCTCCTCTCTCCTGTGAATTATTGGCAACAGCAGCGCAGCTCACCCTCTCTGCAGCGTGCTCAGACAGCCGATTCCTCAGTGAGGAGCTGATCCTGTTCCTGGTCTCACCAATCTCCTGAGGTAAACAGACAAAAACAAACTCAGTCCCACCAATCCAAAGTACTCTCTCTTAGCCCGAAACAACAAGACTATTACTCAACAGTCACAATTTATTTTACTGTGTTAAATCAGGAGGTAAATATGGCTTTATGTTTTACTTTAACAAATGCGATGTATTGATTCTACATGAGATGTATAAAAGGAAGGAAAGAGAAGTAAAATCTAGCACTACCCAGACAACAGATACGTCTTCCTACCTGTGCTTCATCCAGAAGTGGCTGGATTCTCTCTCTGGCCTTCTGCTCGGCTTGCTCAGCCCACCGAGTTGGCGAGACACCTTGTGACCTGTAAACCAAAACACACCCACACTGCAAGCTGTCACAGAAGAAGTTCTGTGAGTGATGGAATAGTCAAATTCTGATGAATGAGAAAAAATGCCTCATTTAAATAAGTTTTTCAAATAATATACCTTGAATAATAATGACTCTAAACACATTTAAATTGGTTTTCAAGGCTGATGGGATTCTACACAAAATAGCAGTATTTGTCAGACTCTGTGTTTACCTACATGTTCACATTTTCTGCCTTGAACAAGGACAAGTCAGAACAAGGTCAGAACTGTCAAACTACCACCACTAAGCCTGACACGCTACTCACAATGACTCCAGCTAAGATCAGTTCAGGAAATAATAACTCAAACGAGATTAATTAGATGAATGTGACACAAGCATTACATACAAGAAATAATACAGTCATTTAGAAGGGGTCTATTGTGCAATCACCTGTTAATAAGTGACAGGTTTTGTGCAATATCTGTCACTTGTTAACGAGGGGAGCAGGGGGACCAACTGACGCCTGGCTCAAAACACAATAAGGTTACAATGACTCACTGATTTCAGCTTTTGACATGGAATACAGAAATACTTTTTTTTTTTTTTTTTTTTACAAAAAACAGGCATTAGACCATTAGCATACAGCTTTTTCTTGCCCTACATACTGTATTTAACGAACAGTTTGTTGTAGTTTGTGAAATAGTAATAGTGGGACTAATAATAATAACAATCGTGCATTTCCATTGAAGTGTTTGAATAAGTTACTATGCAGAAAAAATGTAGAGCCCTGGAGCAAAACAAAATGGCGTGAGGCCATTGTTAACTAATGTGTCTAATTCCACCTGTGTTTTTCCTGCTGTGACATGTCAAACTTCCATCGGGGAAAAAGTGAAAAAAATTATCAGGCCTATTGGTTTTTGTCTTTGTGGGTGAGAAAATAGAAGCATGAAGGACAAACCTGCACATTCGCTGTAATTTAATTTGAGATTAATGGACCAAATCTTGCCTACAGCCTATGCACAACTCGCACTGTGTTTTGTTGCTGGCCTTGCGCTGTGTAATTAGGAAATGTGAGGTGATCTATAGGAACAAATACTCTCTCAGGTGCTGAGGTGATGTTGCTGCACTCGCAACATACATTATTTTCTGTTCTTATGTTTGTAGGTAATCATGTCCATGTTGTAATTCCCAATGTAACTGTTCTTTAATTGTGAGGCCTGGAGTACTGAGCTGTATGGCAGATTACTGTGTGGATCTCAAATAACGTAAACGGCAAATTTTATTTAGGACATAGGACACACCTAAGCATTTATTATTATTATAATAATAATACTATAGTAGGTTATGTATATTGTACAGTGACTGATTAAAAAGAGCCCCTAAAGAGTGCCAATATTACCATGACCCAGCATGTTTTTCTGTGCAGTTTTGTACGGGATTATTAACAGATCAGGTTTTTGGCTGGATCAATATCCAACAACAAGATGTCTGCTAAAACTGTAGTATACTTCAACTGTACCTTAATGTCTGAATGCGTTCAGCCTCTTCTTTACTCAGCTGGTTGAGCTCTTTTAGTCTCTGCATCGTCATCTTATCCAGCCAGGCTTTTCTGTACCAGTAATCACCAAATGAAACAAAATGCAAGCTGAATTAAACATTTCACCGAAAAGAACGTATAATCCTCATCTCTAAAATCAGGCTGCTTACCCTGATTAATTGCAAAGCACAATTGTAGTAATTAAGATTTGATTAAACGCAGACATATGTGGAGCACTCAATCAATGAGGTGCTTATAAGCACTGAAAACAGGCCAGCTATTAATCACTCATAAAGAGAAATGGCCTCAATCTAGCAGGCACCTAGATTCATTTATTGGAAAGAATTAACTTTGAATTAGAATCCATGCATTGCCTGTGGCTCTTAGCAAGTGGGGTCTGACACAGAGGTTAGAAATAACTCAGTGAATACAGAAGAAGGACTCATTAACATTCCTTTCCCTAGAAGCCATCCATTTAGCTTTTTTTGCTTGCTAGGACAGACAATCTGATCTGATCTGAAGTACAAATAACAAAAACCTACCACTGACTAATCTGAAGAACTATCATATTCCATTATGAAATATAGATGGAAGAGGTTCAAATCTAGTTTTAGGAGACTGGCTTCACCTTAATGCTTCGTTCTGAGCTTGTTTCTTCTTTTCTGAGCTCAGGGTCGACTCTGCTCCCAATCCACCAGCCTCTTTCTGCTTTGTAGGGCTGGGTGAGGGCTTCACAGGAGAGAAGAGACACCGAGGCTCTGGTCTTTTCCTTTGAGGGGATCTGTTGAAATAATAGCAGAGGGATGAAAGTATAATAAAAACAGATTGAAGACAAATATACTCTACATCGACATGATGGTGGCGGGGATTGAGCAGGAGGTATATGGAGAAAAACATGGACATTTTTTACACAAGGAACTTTCAACAGCGCATTTTGACATTCACAATATTGCTTACGTAGGCTGGCACTGCTCTTCTACTTTTAAGCTTTATTGTGTCAAGAGCACTTTAATGCATAATACATTAATGAACAGATTGATACTGGATGCAAACGGTCACCTTGAGTTTAGCGTTTCAGACATTACAATAGTATAACCTTAGTTATGTAACGATGTTAATCATCCATTGTGTGCTGAGATGGAAAACATTGGTGAACAATAATAGGTTGTGATTTGAAAAAATTAATGTGTCATCTGCAGCAGTACAGAGAGATAAAAGGCTCACCGCTGTGGAGGAGGAGAATGAGGGGATGTAGGTATCCAGGGCACAGAGCGCTCTTTTTGAGGGAGCTGGTTCACTCTGAGCTGAGAGGAGACTGTAGGCTGCTGGAAACCCGCATCTTGTATCTGATTATGCTATGACAAAAATTATCATATATATGTTTAGACTGTTTACATGATCCTCACATTGACATCAAAAATCTCTGAAGCGACCTCTGGGATCCACCTTTATGTACCTTTTCACACTGCATTTAAATAAAGGCCAAATCACACTGCTTCTAATATAACATGAAACACTTGTGTGTTATGATATTTTCAGTTCAGTACTTTGTAGAAGTGAAGCAAATACCTTCATTATAACGTCAGCCTTGCTTCTCTCAGAGGGTAGAGCCCCTCCTTTTCTGCAGGTGGTGCTTGTCTGAGATCGTCCGTGCAGCTCTGTCAGCTCCCTCTGCTGGGCAAGTGTCTCCAGGCCAGCCCGGAGCACCTCTCTTCTGTTCATGGGTTGGCGAGAAGTAGTTTTAGGCTTATGTGAAGCCATTCTCATACCTCCTGACACAAATGAAAAATGAACCGCATCATTTGTTTTATCTTAACTTACTGAATCTTATTTAAACAGAAAATAAGGAATAGCTATGCTAACAACAAACTATACTCTTCATCATCACTATTAAACTCAAGTAAATCAGTTTGGAATCTTGGGGTCTAAGGCATTACACGCACACGACAAGGCCAATTAGACAGTTAGCTAGCTCTCTTGACAACCAGCTGGATCCCTACTGACTGATAGATAAATGGTACAGGGACTTATGCAACACAACAAAGATGTTTGTTTCCAGGGAGAGATCTAGATGCAGCTACAGCTCATTGAAGGTGTTTGTGTCTTCCACAGGATGACTCTCAGCCCAATAGGAGCCAGCAGGTATTAACTGCTTTAAGCGGCGGGGGACTGAGGGGACAGAGTTCTGCACATCAGTTCCTGTTTTTTCTGTGACTTCTTCATGGTTACTTATTCATTTTCAGCCTGGTGCAACCATTTAAGCACAGTGGGAGCCCCAAACACAACCATATAAAAGCCCTTTTCAGATACAAAGGAGACTAAAAGGGTTGTCCTTCATCAAAATGCTTACATAAAATGTACTCTCTGCATTTTTCAGATGCACTGGCAGAAAGTAAACCTGGGCCAGTGGACATGAGGGAGAGGAGTTTGATGTGTGCATACAGGAACTGCTAGCAATACTTTATTTCCTAGCGTACCTCAACACAATATACTCTTCTCTCTAGAGGAGAGTCATGTTTTCAGAATGACAATTGCCCTTGAGCGAGACTTTCCTGTTAAAAACACAGTCAACAAAAGTGGACGTAATTTTGATGGGAGCAATTGCCCCAAAGAAATACGTTGCAGCCACTGCACAGATCAAAAACTTACTTTTGAACCTACTAGTCATTTCAACACAAATAGGGCCCAGGTTTAGCATAGTGGTGATGGCATCAAAGATAACAAAAACAGGGATTTATTCATCTTCGTCTATCGTGTCTAACTTTAGTGGATCATAAAGATGTGGTATGAAATGAATCTGTGGATGCTCCGGTTCAAGATGAAACCAAACATTTCTATGGATGTCAGTTTTTGAGTCACGACAAAGGCTGATATGTGGCCTACAAGCTTTTTTTTTTGCCTAGCAGTTGGTATCAATTTAAATATAATGAAATTTCGGTGGCTGAATTCCAATGACTTTTTCAGCACTTTGCTAAAAAAAGGGGCTATTTTCAAGGTATTCTAGTAATTGATTTACCTCTTACAATTCAAGCACCTAGATTCATGATACTTTTGTATTAATTGTAATATGTATTAATATATACTGTTGGTAGAAATGTATTTATAAAAACAGGTACACAAATGTCTTACTAAAGAAAAGCAAAGGCTGTTAAGCATGCTAACTAATCACACTCACCACGGACAACTCTTTTGGGATTTGCGGGTCTGCGAGGACCTCGAGCAGTTGAGGTGCTGGGACCCTTGGGTGCACTAGTGGGTGACACGCTGCGATGAGGAGACTTCCTGTGTGGAGGACATGCTTGGGCCCGCATCTTTTCAAGCGTCTCTTGTTTACGGAGGGCAGAATCCAAAGTCTAAGAGGAATAGAGTGACAAGACATAAAAATTTGATGTCCACTTTAAAAGAAAACTAACTCCCTATAAAATAAGCTGCACTTGTAGACAAATAACAGAAAATATAAACTAATCAAATAAAACTATATTTTTTCAGTTAACTATAAGTCAAAAAATAAACAACATAACAAAGACAATCATTCATAACAGCGCAGTGCAGTTGTAAAGTATAAAGATGATATTAAACAAAAGACTACAAGTAAAGTGCTGGCTCTCAGCTTTAATTTTTATATCAACATTAGATGCTGTAAGCAAATGAAGACTTTTCTATACCTAATCTCACAATTTTGGTGGACAGAAAGTAACTGGAAAAGTTAATTCAGACTTAAATAGTCCTTTCAAAAAGTAATTCTATCTTTAAAAGTTGGTACAGCCTATAGTCTATGACCCACAAACAACACAGGCACACTTTTATTATCTTCGCTTGTGATGCTCTGCCAGACCCCTGCTGCAGTTATCCGCACTCAATGAATGTTTTGTGGAATTATAGAATTTTTAATCTTCAGTAAGTAAAAGACATGATCAGTTGCATTGCGATCAGGTGACTATATGGCCAAAAAAAAACAATTTTGGTTGTCTGTTTCAAACCTACTGTGCTGGAATAGAGCCAAAGCAATTTAAAAAACAAACAAACAAAAAACATATTATTGTCCAAATACTTTGTGATTGTACTTGTACTGCTCCTTACCTCTAGTTTCTGCAGAATGTCGAGGGCCGTCTCAGGCACAGATGAACCCTGCTCTACTTCGACTTTAGCTGAGCACAAAGAGATCTGGCGAATCAGCTGGCCCAGCTCTTTGTAGTGAGGGGGTACCTTGCCATGAGATAGATCTGAAAGCTGGTGGATAACAACCTGTAAGGCCCTGAGTGCCCCACGGTGGGCAGCTGCAAGCCTGTTTATAGCCATGGACTGAAAGAAAGATCAGATAGTAAATCAGTTTACTATTGAGAAAAACAATGGGTTTGCTGAGCAGTAGAGCTGGCAGAACTCAACAAAATCTACATTTAGTAATATTAATTTAAATATTTTTTAAATGTGGTAAAAATACTGCCATGTTATTTGAACATTGTAGTTATAAAAAACTGCTTTGTCTTATTTAGTTTCCAGTGATAAAAACAAAACTAATACAGGTGTAGTTTCAGACCACTCATTTGTGTGTTTGGGATGTAGAACACTTATTTTTTGAGGGACAGGAGGCCCAAAAAACAAATTTTACTACTAAAGACATACCTTTTTGGTGTCCCACATTTTCTGGCTTCGTAGTTTCTGTATATCATCTTGTATCTCTTTTACCTATTAAATAACAATTTAGTAGAATAATGTTTAAAGATACAGTGGAAATCAAAAAGTCAGTGAAGGTTTATTTTCGATTACATGTGGTAAAGATTTAAATACCTGTTGTTGGAGAACATAGATCATACGTGCTGAGCGGGCTGACTGCTTCTGTCTTCGTATCTCCAACTTGTTTTGCTCTTCAGGCTCCAGTGGCTCCTCTATCTTCTCTCCTGTTGTTTAAAATCCCATTATTAATTATTTTTTAGCATTTTGTGTCCATTGTAAAACCAAACAAAAAGTGTGCTGATTGTGGTAGGTGCCAAAACTGTGAAAACTTTTTCAAGCTAAGCTGTAGATTTAAACATGTAATCAACTGTAAGACACTGGCCTAATATTACAAGCTGTTTTTGTGGGTCACCTCTATTGGCTAGCTCTTCCACTTTCTGAATATACACTTCCAGCTCATCTTGCAGCTTGCAGATCTCCTGGCTTAAAGGAGTTGGTTTGCCTCGTTCTAAAGGCTTTGGGCCAGGGTCTCTGGTTGGGGGCGACTGGCCAGTCCGAGGCATGGGAGAGATGGGACATCTCTGGGATGTGTGCACCAACAGTTTGGCTCCAGGTTGGGCCACTTTCTCTTTTGGACTGGAGGCCTTTAACTTTGTCTTATTTGGGGTGGCTGCAAGCTCCTATAAAGAGAGATAATGACTCCCTAAGTAGGACATATACCAGTAAACCAGTAGTTATATACTTTGTACTATTATTACCTGAAGCAGCTCTACATCACTTGTCTCAAAGAGGGAGGCCTCCTGAGAGGGTTTGGCAGGGGATTTTGCCACTGACTCAAGGCGCCTTCGTCTCAGATCTCGCTTGGCCAGCTCAACCGCAGCCCGCAGTCTCTCCTCGGAGAGAGTTGTGAAGCTGATGGAGCTCCTGGGGCTGTCCACATTCTCACGCTCCTCTGACCGCGGCAGCAGCCTCTCTATCACAATGGGGGCTGGCAGGCGTACATGGGTGGCACGGTTGCTGGCACTTGCAGGGATGGCTTCATTGAACAATAGCTGCGGTGCGCAAGATAGCAAGCAGTCTTAACCAGTCTTGCATTGTGAGACATAAACAGCAATTGTGATTCTAAATTAAAGCTTTTCACACTCATACATGCTTTTCAGGTAACGTTATTGCTGGCATTCACTTCATATTAACTCAGTTGCCAGCATTTGTTTGGTACAATTAGCTAGACCCAATGCAATCTACAGGAACAAACCTGCAGTAAAACCAATCTTCATTGCGTTTTGTGTGTGAAATATTTTAAAGAGAGATGAATTCAACTCTTTTTTTGTGGGCTGTGACGTTACTGTTTGGTTCCGTTGAGCTGAATTGTGCTATGCTGAGAGGTTTGTCAAATATCTAGTCTATCCTCACTGATAAAGGTGGACAAAATATTGGAAATAAAGCAATAACTTTACGATTCAACAGCACCGCACCCATGCTTCCCTAAGTGACCATATAACAGTAACGTTAGGTAAATCAACACTCTAAAACAGCAGGAAAAAAAATGAAGGGTGACATACCAGACTGAATCGGATTTAGCTAACGTTAAGTTAGTTGTTCCAAATATGCTGACAACTGAGTGCACATGCGTGTCCAGGTAGCATTAGCCATCTGGAATAAAGACACTGTTAATATTGACAGGGTTACGTCTTCCACTGTTTGTTACCTTGATTTGTGACATCCCAGTTGTTAAATCGCAGCGGTTGTGACCGTTTCGTGTTGACTCTAAAACAACCCAGTCTCTCCTTTGACTTTGCTGTCCTACAGAAATCGCGGAACCATTCTGCAACAACTGTGCAGTCATTACAGCGAAAACAACCACATACTTCTTTCAACCTAGCAAACAATTCGTGATATATAACTAATGCCAGTGAGAGTTAGCATTAGCACGCTATGAACGCTTTTGAATTGAAGTACGGTAACATTAACGGTTAATCCCAACTTCGCTTACTATAACGACTTTTCTTCAGTTTATATAGGAATTATACATTATCTTTGCACATAGCGTGTCTAACTGACAGTAAAGTAAAATATAGCACATGGTTAACTTGTTTAATTTCAGTCTAATAGATTATCAACCGTTTGAAACACCGCCATGACAACAACAGAAGCCGCAAGACGGAAGTAGTGGGTTGGGGTTTTTTTTACCAAGTACGGATCGGCAAATAAGTCAATCATCAGCGCAATCGCATTTTTAATGACCAGTTATTAAATTTAAAATATACCCCTTTTGTAAAATTTTCTATATGTTTGAGATAATATGTAATGTCGTAATCCGAATTATAAAACTTGGTCATCACAAAATATAATTTAAAAAACGTGATCTATGTTTTCAGGTACAAGGTCCCTTTAAGAACCTTTGCACAGACCGGAAGTGGTACTGTCAAGTTTGGAGTATTTCTACCAGGTCCAGCGTTCAGGGGAGCAGTATTTCTGATAACACTTGTTAGTGCATCGTAGTTCATATTAGTGCATTTTCACATTAATTTAGTCTAAACGATGACCCATTACGAAGAAGTAAATGTCCGCGGGTATGATGAATTCTGTCAGGCTGTGTCTGAAAGAAAAGGAAAAGATATTTATGCTTATTTCTCTGGCGATAAAGACGCCCAAGGAAAGAGCTGGTGTCCAGACTGTGTGAAAGGTAATAACTTCATACCTGGAATTGCCACATATAAATATAGTCAATAGATGTTTGTGGTTTCATTTTGAGTAGACTTGATTGAAATATTTGGTCATGTAACCTCATGCAGCAAACATTTCGTTGTTCTGGTAGTGAGAGGAGTATGCCGTTTTACTTAAGGATCTTGATTTCACTTTAATAGGTTTTTTTCCCTTTTAGCTGAGCCAGTTGTTAGAGGAGAGATGGCTCATCTTCCTGAGGGTTCTGTCTTCATCTACTGTCAAGTTGGAGAACGGGCCTAGTCAGTATTTTACTCTGCTTTATTTAAATATTTTATGGCAAATGTTATGGCATATCAAATGCTTGAGTCATTCAGATGAAATACTGTCACAAAACAGGAGAGCACACCATGTTTGAGCTGCAACTGACACTTAAATGATAGATTTAACAATTGAGTATTTTCATCTGCTCTATAAAATATGATAATGGCAATGAGAGAACAATGAAATAGCCTTAAAAATAGTTAATTTACAGTTTGACAGACAACCCAGAACTCCCTCCAATTTAATCTAACTTGATTTTGAAACCATATAAAATGGAAAAACAAGTCATTATTTGTATTTATGAAGTCACTAACCAGTATAAATTCTTGCTAAATCACAAAATATATTATGTGCTTACTAAAATTTAAACATTGGATGAATCTGATTTTACATTTATGTTTTAGGGAACTGACAAAGTATAGAGCCAGGTACAGTGAGCAATATAACATCACATGTATACAACCCAGAGGAATGGTAGCCAAGAGAACATTTTGAGCTTTTAATTGTCAAGACAGAAGTATTTTTTTCAAAGATTTTTGTATAGTGACATTTACATGTTGGAAAACTTAAAAATACTTTCAAGTCTGCTCTTTCAATATGATATCTGTAAATGATATGAGCCGTTTAATAATAATGTCTTTTTCATGCTTCAGTTGGAAGGATCAAAGTAATGCCTTCAAGAAGACACTGAAGTTGAGTGGAGTTCCCACTCTGCTGCGATATGGCACTGTAAGAATAACTTCTATTGGCTTGACTGTTTTATTGACATGGATTAGCCTAAGATGAGACGTACTATAAATGTTTTACAGGAAAATCCACAGAAAGAGATAGGAGAACAAATTTCAGTGTCTTATAAAATGTTGAATATGAAAAAGCACAATATTTTATAATATTACTGTAGTTAGAGTGGTCTAGGGAGTAAATGTACCTGTAATACACCC
>NW_024042595.1:15500-30500 GCF_014851395.1 Micropterus salmoides | reverse complement strand
AGCAGCCTGGTATAGAGTATAATGACCTGGATACCATATTGTGCCAGACAGATTTTACTTTAACAAGAGAGTATTAAAATACTCCTTTGTCTGTTTTATTATTTATTTAATTATGTATTGATTTGTCACCGGGCCGGACAGGGGGGCAGACACGGGGATGGGGGGGCACAAACAGACAGCACAGAGAAAGGACAACACCTGCAAGAGAAGGGGGAAAGGGGGATGGAGGGTGGGGACAACAGGGAAAAGCTGTGGGAAACACCAATTGCAGAAAGCAACGAAACCTGCAAGAGAACAGAGAGGGGGGCTTGGGGAGGAGAAAAACAACAACAAACAAACACAAACAAAAAAAACAATAAAAATAATAATAATAGTAAAAGAAAACCAGCCGAACAGCAGCAATAAACAGCTGACATATTAATGACATATTAAGACAACTAAGAGAACAATGAAAACAAGAAACAGTCACACACACTAAATAAGCAACACAACACAGCCACGAGAGCTGGAATAATAATTAATTTAAATAAGTAACTGAAAGAAAGGCATCAGGAATAATTCTACCAGGGACAACCTAAGTTTGTTTGTGTCTGTGTGCGTGTGGGTGAATGTGTCTGTATGTGTGTGTATGTACATGTGTGTGCGCATAAGCCTGTTAAAGAATGTAGTTGTTAGAGAGAGTGGGACGCCACGACTGTAACAGGCAGGCAAGAACCCCAGTAGCCAATAGGGGTGGAAGAAAGAAAAAGAATAAATCAAATCAAAAAAAAACAAAGACTCCCAGATGCACCGCGATGCAAACGCAGAAGACCCCGACCCAAATGCCAGTTGACAACGTAATGCCGACGGAACGCAAAAGAGGAAGAGCAGCGCCCGGACCGACCGCGTTCGCAGACACAACATAGACCAGTGGCCTCCCCCATCCAGCACCCCACCGCCGCGCAGCAAACAACCACAATGCCCAAATGCCACGCAATCATCAACACCAATGCACAAGTGACGAGCCCAACGCGCACACTGCGCGAGCACGGCGACACCCATGCCCAGCAGCCCCCCGCGAATCCCGCGTGCGAGGTCGGGCACCAGCAGCAAGCCCCAGCCCGGCAGCAAACGCGCCGCACAGGTCACCGTGCACCCGCCAATAAAAGTCCACCGTCCCCCCAACTGCCGGAAAAAAAACTAAGGCCGCCGGCGCCAGCCGACATCCCCCATGCCCAGCGCGCCCCCCGGCCGCCATGCAACACCAGCCAAACCAGCAACGAGGCAAAATCAACTAGCTCAGCTGCATGCCACCAACAACCCACCCATCCATCAAGGGCCGAGAACTCCAGGCACAAACCCAGAACAAACCGGAGCACAGCCCTGCCCCGCACCCACACTGCACATCCCGAAAACTAACTATATACCTCAGTATCCAGAGGGGTCCAACAACTGGCCGACAGAGAAATGGGCAAGCACGGATCCGAGGCCAACGAAGCAAAACAGGAACGCAAACAGGTCCCTCCAAGCCAACGAGGAGATGCCTCCCCCGGACTCCAACGCACAAACTAAACGCCCAGCAGCCATCCAGAGACCCTGCCCAGGGAAAAAGTATAATACATCAAGATGCATCGATAATCGTCCCACAATCCCACCGCAGACCCCCACCCCCAGAAGCCAGGACACCCTGCGACCCCCCAAAGCGCAAAGGACCCCAGACCGCATGTCCAGGGGAAGCTGTACCCCGCCCCAAGGAAGAACAGCAGAAAGCCGTGCCGGGAAGCTCGCTACCGCCAGGGAGCGATAACGCGGGAGAACCAGGCCAACGGTCCCCCAGCCCAGCCAGAGGCATCCCTCCCTACAGTGCAGCCAGTGACAGCAGCCCCCGAGGCCGATTCATCCCCGGACAGGGGCCCAGCCCCCCCAGTCAAGCACCCCCAAGGAGGAGCACCAAAACCTACCCCGACAGCACCGGTCATGCGCCCCAGAGACTCCCGAATGCCCCCACCGTGAGAGAGCTGGCAGGGGGAAGCAGCGGGAGCCTCACCTCTGCCGAAGAGGGCCCAGGCGAGGAGAGGAGACAACGGGCCCCCAGGCCCAGGGACACACCACCCGCCCAGAAATGAGCAAAGGCCACAAGCCCGAGTCCGCAGAACCCTAGGCCAAGGGCGGGCCCCCACGCCAGGGGAGCCCCGACCCCCCCAGCCCACCCCAGATCAGGCAAGGCCGCCACCAACCCCACAGCACCCCCAACGCCCGGGGCTCCAGGGGTAGGACACGAGGCCAATGAGAATCTCTCCCACTCCTTCAACCCCTCTGCCTGCCTCTGTAAATGTATTGTTTTGTGTTGGATGCATGTCATGGATTGTGAAGTGTTGTATGGTGGAGTGAAGATAAGGTGTGTGGTAACTAAGGTGCAACTAAAATTGGAGGGTAGTTGTGACACAGGCACCCCACAACTGTCAGGTAGTGGAGCCTCCCATCGTGCCCCTCCCACCCCCCAAGCCCTCTGTGTCTAATGTGTAATTAAAATTGAGGGACAGGCAGTGAGGGAGGAAGAAGTGCGAGGCCGCAATAAAGCAGCCCCACCCCCCAAACGCCCTGCAGGCTGCCCGTCCCCCAGGATCCTAAGGGTGTATGTTGTGAGACATGACCAAAGGGGAAAGGTGAAGGAGGTCATAGGGAGGCTAGAAGACCAGATTCCTGACTGGCCCCATCATTTATTCAGTCCCGTCCCCCACCCCCCTAAGCAGGAGGACGCCAGGTCCCTCCAGCCCAGGGCTTATAGCAAGAGCCCCTCTAGCACCGGTAGCACCCCAGAGTCAGTGACAACCCCGCCCATCCCCAGGACGGGCCCAGGGGGGCCCAGCCCCCCCAGCGCGCAGACCCGCCCCAGACCCAGAGGCTCCAAAGCCCCGTGCCCCAGACCCCCACACACTCCAGAGGCAGGTCAGTGCAGCCCCAACCCAAAGTCCAACAATCCCCCGTCCTCGCCGGGGCCCCTCCGGCAGCCCCACTGCTAACCCCTCACCTCACCGCTCCCCCACAATCAGCAGCACTCCGAGCACCACCAGCCCCCAAGGGAGCAGGTCCGGGGCAGCAAGGACCCCACCCAAGGACAGAACGGCCCAACAGCCCAGATCCGAAGGTCGGCCCACACCCAGGAGGCAATGCCACACAGGCCAGGTCAGGCCAGAAGACCCCCACCCCCGCTCCCTTCCCTCCCTAGCAGCGAAGCATCCCACACACAAACCCCCACCGTCCCCAAAGAAAAGAGACAGCAATCACCCCGCGACAGCAGCAACAGCCCCTCAGCCCTAGGGAGTCAGCAGATGCAAATAGCCCCTAGGACTCAACACGACCACACTCCAGAGGGCCGCGACGCGACTGCAAGCAACCATCGACACACCCCAAAGCACAATCCCTCCATACACAGGATCCCGGCACAACCACCAAGCATCCAGTCCGGGCACTAAAATCCAGAGGAGACACCCCCCAACCAGCTCAAAAAGGACCAGCCCGCACCCCCAACCCACCCCGTCAACCCCTTCTTCCCGGTCCCCCACCCCTCCAACAACCAGTCGCCAGACCCCTCAGAG
This sequence comes from Micropterus salmoides, assembly GCF_014851395.1. Taxonomy (NCBI): domain Eukaryota; kingdom Metazoa; phylum Chordata; class Actinopteri; order Centrarchiformes; family Centrarchidae; genus Micropterus; species Micropterus salmoides. The sequence goes on along the minus strand of NW_024042595.1, from coordinate 26,922 downwards.
AACCGAAATGCAATTATCAGGATGCACAGCATGCACACAGGACAGAGGCCCAGTCCCGGCCCGCACCCGATGCCCCCAACCTCCGACAAGCACGCAAGCCAATAATGACCTACAGATGAGCCAATCAACACTACCCCGCTACCAATCTAACTAGCGGCACACAACAGCCAAGTAATGCGCTGCGCAGGAGAGATGCCAGCCGGCGCAAACCGCCCCCATCCCCCCCGCAGCCAGAGAGACCACAGACCCCACCCACGGCTACACCGTGACCCACGCCGCACGTTCACCACCAGACCGAAACCCACCACAAGCATCCCCCCCCACCAACCTCCACCGCCATGCCCGCCCCCTCCCCCCAACCCGGACCCACACACAGGACACACAGGGAGGCAGCCAAGCACCGAGCGCCACCACATCCGCACAGCGCGCGAGTCAAAATCACCACCCGCGCACCGATACCAACAACCTCGTGACACCTAAGCAGAGTGGCTACCCACCCCGCAGCAGCGGCACGCCGAATACAGGGCAAACACCGGTCCCCCCGTCAAGCCCGCGCCCTAGGCAACCCGAGCGCCGCATCACCGCCCCCCGCCAACACCATGCCATCAACCAACATTTAAAATTAGAAAAAGTCCCCCACGCCCGCACCGCAATGCATCTAAGAATCAACCCACCCCCAGACACACCTACCAGCCGTACGGGACCCTGACCAGCAAGGCAGTACACACCCACCCCCATTAAGTGATAAAGTTGATCAAGGGGGACCAGAGAGATTGGAATTGTGTCAATTTGTTTTTTTTTACAGCAGACATTTTCTCCATGCTAATGTGATCTATAAGGTGATTCCGATATTGGGTGATACTTATATTCTTTTTGGCCTTCCAGTTCATGAGGATAGTTTTCTTGGCGATGCATAAGGCAGTGAGAAGCATGTATGATGTGTCAACCTCTATACTAATGTCACTTAGGTCCCCCAGCACGCAGAGTGATGGGGAAACTGGGACGGGGTAACTTAGCCATATCGATAGGTCTTCACATATCTTCTGCCAGAACTTTTGAACAGGTGTACATTGCCACATAGCATGCATGTAACTATCAGATATGTTACCTGAGCAGTTCCGGCAGATGTTTGACTGCATAAGACCCATTCTGAACATCCTTTGTCCAGTATAGTGTGTTCTATGGAGAGTTTTATACTGTATAAGTTGTAGATTGGGATTTGTAGTCATTCTAAAGGTATTTAAACATATCTGCATCCAAAAGTTTTGGTCTGGACTAATGGATAGATCTGTTTCCCATTTTAAGAATGGGAGAGAGATTGAACTATCTGTTTTTAACAGTAACATGTATACTTTTGATAACAGTTTTGGAGGCGAGAGTTTAAGAAAGTCTGTTATCATTGGAGGTAAATCTAAGTCCATTATTTTATCCTTAAATCTAGCCTGAATTATGGATTTAAACTGTTGAAATTCCAGAAATCTATTATGGCTAATTCCATATTGTGCCACTAGATCCTGGAATGGAATAAAGTTACTGCCTTGCATTACATGCTCTAGATGTCTTATCCCTTTGTCATACCACAGTGGGGAATTTAGTGTTTTCTTATTTTGCAGGATGTCAGGATTATTCCAGATTGGGGTAAATCTGCATGGGATAGGTGAAGACCCAGATATTTTGAGAAGTTCCCACCAAGCTGCCAAGGAAGTGCTTATGTTAATGCTTTTAAAGCAGGTATGACGTTTGATGCTGGAACTGATGAATGGCATATCGGAAATTTTAATTTCATTACAGAAGGTTTGTTCTATGTCCATCCATGAGTGGTCCAGGGGGCTCTGATTGATCCATTTTGAGATATATTGTAGTCTATTAGACAGGAAGTAATGATAAAAATTTGGCAGTTCTAAACCACCACAGTCTTTTGCTTTTTGCATAGTTTTTAGACTGATTCGTGGGGGTTTATTTTTCCACAAAAATTTTGAGATGTTTGAGTCCAGTGATTTAAACCAGACAGCAGAGGGTTTGGTGGGTAACATTGAAAACAGATAATTGATTTTAGGTAGGACCATCATTTTTATGGTGGAGACTCTTCCCATGAGTGATATAGGTAATGATGTCCACCGTACAAGGTCATCCTCTATAGATTTAAGTAAAGGCGTGTAGTTTAGCCATGTCAGTTCTGACAGCCTGGAGAAATATTGACACCCAGATATTTAATATTCCCAGACTTTAGCGGTGTGGTAGATATACTCTGGAAATCACACTTTACAGGTAAAACTATGGATTTACTCCAGTTAATGGAGTAGTCTGAGATGGATGAGAATTTATCTATAAGTGTGATTGTCTCAGAAAGAGAAGTTTGTGAGTTTAGGAGGAAAAGTAATACATCATCTGCATAAAGGCTTATCTTATGGTGTATATTTTCTGTTTGAATTCCTTTATATTATTATTTTGTCTGATCGCAGCTGCTAGTGGTTCTATAAAAATAGCAAATAGCGAGGGAGAGAGTGGGCAACCCTGCCTGGTACCCCTCTGGAGACTAAAGCATGGAGAAGTATGATCATTTGTTTTGACAGAAGCTCTTGGGGAACTGTATAAGATTTTAATCCAATCTATGAAAGAGTTTCCAAATCCAAATTTATATAAAGTAGCGAATAGAAATTTCCAATTTACTCTGTCAAATGCTTTCTCTGCATCTAAAGAAACAACTATAGTTTCCAGGTTATGAATAGTGGCATAGTCTATTACGTTAAGTAGCCTGCGTGTATTGTTGGTGGAGTGCCTACCCTTAATAAATCCTGTTTGGTCAGAGTGTATTATACCAGGAGTGACCTTCTCTAGCCTTCTTGCTAGGGTTTTGCAGATGATTTTAAGATCTGCGTTAATAAGTGATATTGGGCGATAACTGGACGGGAGTGTGGGGTCTTTGTCTGGTTTAAGGAGCAGGCTGATATTAGCAGAATTCATTGTTGGAGGCAACATGCAAGTACCCCTAATTTGCATAACCATCCTATAGAATGTGGGCGCAAGTATTTCCCAGAATTCCTTATAGAGTTCAGCGGGAAAACCATCTGGCCCAGGGGCTTTATTATTCGGCATATGTAAGAGAGCTTCCTGGAGTTCAGCCATTGAAACAGGTGAATCCAGAGCCCTGATCTGTTCATCATCTAACTTGGCAAATCTATATTGTTCAGAAATGCATCGATGTTAGAGCTAGATGGGTCAATTTGTGATGTATATAAGTTTTTATAATAATCTCTGAATGCATTGTTGATTTCTTCTGGGTTATAAGTCAGATTCCCAGCTGAGTCCTTTAAGGAAGAAATAGTTATTTTTTCTTTATTCAATTTCAATTGGCTGGCTAAGAATCTGCCGGATCTATTGCCATGTTCAAAGTTCTCCAAGCGTAGTCTTTGCAACTGAAATTGGGTCTTTTTATTAATAATTTCATTTAATTCAAGTTTTGATTTTCTCAGATCATTCAGCATGTGTTCCTGTGGGGAGGCAGCAAGGGTAGTTTCTAATGTTTTTATTTTTTGTTCTAGCTGTAATTCACAAGATCTCTCTTTCTTTTTTTTGTATGATGAATAGGAGATTATTTTACCTCTCATGACTGCTTTTGCTGCCTCCCAAAGAAGACATGGCGAGGTTCCTGGCAGGTCATTAGTTTCCATATATTGCCCACTCCTTTTTGAAGTAATTTATAAAATCTAGGTCTTTAAGCAATGATGCGTTAAATCTCCAACTTCTAGTTGGCTGTGTGACCCTTTTTTTAGTAAGAGTGATAGAAACCGGTGCATGATCACTGATAGTGATAGGGTGAATCTGAGTGTTGGAAATGTCTGTCATAATTGAGCTGCTAACCAAAAAATAGTCAAGGCGAGAAAATGAGTGGTGGACTGGTGAAAAGAAGGTATATTCTCTAAGAGTGGGGTGGTGAGAACGCCAAACATCACAAAGACCAAAATCGCTCATGTATTGTTTAAGGATGTCTGTTGATTTCCAAATACGGTGACCACCTGCCGTACTGAGCCTGTCAACTGCTGGATTACATACCATGTTGAAGTCCCCTCCTAATATAAGAGCTGTGTCTGAGTGAGCAGAGAGTGAGTTGAAGAAAGCATGAAAAAAGGAGGGGTCGTCAACATTTGGGCCATAGATGTTAGCAATGCATAAAGGAGTATTTTGAATCGAAATGTTAACAATAATGAATCGACCCTCTGGATCAATAGTAGTGTTATTATGATTGAAGTGTGTTTTTCTATTTATCATAATGGTGACACCCCTTTGTTTTGAGTTATAACAGGCTGAGTACGAGTGAGGAAACTGTGGTGAGGTTAGTTTATCTGCTGTCTTGGGTAAATGAGTCTCCTGTAGTAGGACAATGTCTGCTTGCAGATTATTTAGATGGTTAAAAATTTTTAATCTCTTTTCCCTTGAACCAACTCCGCGTACATTCCAAGAGGTGATTATAAGTGAGGTCATCATTCAACTAAGGGATGTGGTGATGGCTAGTGTGTGCAGTGTGCGTGTTGTATCATTGTGTGTGTTGTATGCGCCTGTATGTGTGTGTCTATGTGTTCATGTTGTATGCGCCTGCGTGTGTGTGCTAGCGGTGTGCCCGACTGTTTGTGAATTAAACAGTATGAAAATTGCGCAGCTGATCGATGTGTAAACGGCGGAGGAAGAGCAACATTAACAAAAGAAAGAAACAGTGAAACAAAAACAGGGGAAAATACACAAAACATTATCGGACAGACTAGTCAGATAACCACAGTATAGGCTGTTGAGACGTGCACTGTATTTTATAACTATTAACTTGCCATATGTCACGGAGTAATTAACTGATAGGGGAAAAAATGATCGCATAGTGATACAGTTCACCTGTTGCTGGACTTGGTTCTTAGTAGAGCCAAGGAGTGGTGTCTCGGTCGCGGTACAGCTGGCCATCGACGTAAAGTTTATCCACAGCGATGACAGCCCGTGATCCTTCTCCAATAAGCTTCTTTCTTATCGGGAACAGGACTCGGCGTCGGTCCAGGATCTCCCGGGGAAACTGGTCGTTAACGCTGAAGTTGGTCCCTCTCAGCTCCCTGCCGCGGCCTTTAACCAGTTCCTTCTGCTTGAAGTGTTCAAACTTCGCGACGATGGGCCTGGGCCTCTGGTTCTCCTGTCGCCGTCCTCCCAGGCGGTGCACCCGGTGGAAGCTGATGTTCTTTACGGTCTCGGCCGGGAGCTTCAGTTGATTTTGGATGAAGCTTTTAACGGTCTCCTCTGGGGTTTCATCCGCCTGCTCCGGGATACCCGAAATGACCAGATTATCCCGCATACTACGAGCCTGGAGATCGATGATTGCTTCTCTAATGTTTTTATTGTCTGCCGAGAGCCGCGTCATTCCCTCCGTGAGGGATTTAACCGAACCTTTGAGGACCTTGTTTTCTGCCGCGAGCTCAACCACCTGTTTCTGGCTGAACTCCAGGGATTCCCGCAGAGCCTGAAACTCTTTGTGAAGTACTTCCACAAGAGATAATCGGGCATCAAAGCTGGACAATTTCTTGTCTATTGAATCCAGAATCTCTGTAAAATCTGCACCTTGCGAGGAGACTGCTCCAGGTGATGCTCCAGGTGAGTCTTCAGTGCGGTTTCTTTTTGATTTCCCCATGACCACTCGATGAAAACACTGGTCAATATAAACTTCAAGGTCCTCCAAACACTCGTCCTCGAGGTCCTCCAGTGCGATTTGACTGCTCTTATTTGTTAATTCGCTTAAAATTGGCGGATTGTTTGTTTAATGAATTGTTTGTTTAGCTGCGCGCTGCCATGTTTGAATTGCACCAAGTCTCACGAGATTACACAAACGCTCACCGTGTCATCTCCTCACCTCTGTGACCTTTTACTGACCTAGCAAAGTATCTTCCTGCGGAAGAATAATTACCGCTTGGTGCGGGAGGATCCCCTCGCGGGACCTCTCCCCTCGCTGGCTGGCCTTCGCCGGTTGCATTTCCTCCGTGGCGGTGTGCCGCGACCGGCTCTAGGTCGGCTTGGAAAGGCTCGGGGCGGAGGTGGCTAGCGGCTCCAGCTGCAAGCTTTACAGCGCCCCCCGCCCGGACCTCGCCGCTTCCCGGGGCCGTGGACTAAGTGCTCGCTGCGCCCTCTCTCCCCGCGAGGGCTCGACTGTCGACCGGGGCGGACTGTCCACAGTGCGCCCCAACCGCGTTGCGTCGCCAGGGCGGGGACCGGCCCACGTAAAAGGCATCAGGGGTCTGCGGCGATGTCGGCAACCCACCCGACCCGTCTTGAAACACGGACCAAGGAGTCTAATGCATGCGCGAGTCAGAGGGTGAAGCAAACTCCGTGGTGCAATGAAAGTGAGTGCCGGCGAGCGCCGGCTGCGCTCAGTCTCGCAGTTTTATTTGGTAAAGCGAATGATTAGAGGTCTTGGGGTCGAAACGATCTCAACCTATTCTCAAACTTTAAATGGGTAAGAAGCCCGGCTCGCTGGCTTGGAGCCGGGCTTGTGGGCCACTTTTGGTAAGCAGAACTGGCGCTGCGGGATGAACCGAACTCCGGGTTAAGGCGCCCGATGCCGACGCTCATCACACCCCAGAAAAGGTGTTGGTCGATATAGACAGCAGGACGGTGGCCATGGAAGTAGGAATCCACTAATGAATGAGTAACAACTTACCTGCCGAATCAACTAGCCCTGAAAATGGAGGGCGCTGGAGCGTCGGGCCCATACCCGGCCGTCGCTAGCAACAGGAGCCTAAACTTATCCCCTAATCACTCAATGCACAAAATCTAACTTTTATGGTAGACCTGGTGTGCCATTCTAAAAATATGTTCCTTTAATATTTTTGAGTAGTATGGGAATACAATAATGGGTAAACAATTATATAACTGTAATGATGATGAAATGATGTGCTGTGTGGAAAAAAACTCAATTCGCAAAACAAGCTCTTTCACTCTATAACTTTTAAAGAAGACTCCATTAAGCCATACTAAGAACCCTACAGCAACACTTTGTTGTATGTCAAGAAATTCTTCATGGGGTTGATCAGGGTCATCTGAACACCATATTACTTTACTAAAACAACTATATGGATATACTTTGAGCATAATCTGCAACATCTAACATTGATAAATGGAGTGGCATACACACACCACAGTACATACACAGACACATACACTGTTATAAAGCACCAACGTTATGTTACACTGCTTAATGTACAATTAGAAACACAAATCTAAATGTCAGGGTAAGGAAGGCATGTAATCAATTCCCCCAGGTTAAACAAGCTCTCTAGTTAGGCATCGCATTCACTATTGGGGAACATGGGGTGGATGTTTAGCCTTCATACAACAGTCCATTTCCTGCACCTGTAGGTCTGTTAAACAGCAGCATCTTGCTTTCTTTTGTGGGCAGAGTTGGAAATTGACAGCATATTGCAATTCCAACATTTGTTCATTGCAGGGCAATGATTTCCACACCTGTACCATGTCAAGCTGTTACTCTCTCCGGCTACATTCACTCATCTCTCTGTTTCTCTCTCACTGTCTGTTCTCTCTTGTTTGTTGTACTCTTTGGCTGTTTGTTAATGACACAAGGCTGGGGGCCTGCTACAATGGGATTTAGACAGAGTTACAAATCGAAGTGAGTTAATTGTCTGGCCTACCATTTCAGGAGGCATTGCTCAGTTCACTGGGTCACTGCTCTATCTGTGTGCTATTCCTCACACACTCACCAGCTCAAAGGTTTGGTTTAGTTGTTGTGATGAAAACAATGCCAGCCACACTTGGACATGTACATGATGAACATTGGTGTGAACCAATTGACTGCATGGAGATGCCTTACCTTGTCTAGAAATTGTATCGTTTTAATATATATACGTGCACACACATGGACTTACCAGATCTTTGCAAACACATTAGATGTGACAATCTACACAATCTATTGTAAGCCTTCAGGGAACAGTTCCAAAACGTGATCTAAGGCTATGAGGAAATAGACAAATCATTGTCAAATTTTCACAATAACACATGAATTTGCCTGGGATAGTTTGTAGTTTGAATTGTCGAGAATACATATCTATGCGAGTTGAAAATGCCCGAACTTGAACGAAAATTTTAGCATGTATCTCTGGACTTTATGAATCTGCTGCATAAGCAGACAGATACAAGAGGAGCTGAACAAAAACACAGACACAATACCACACACACAGTTGGTATGTTTGTTGCTAACTAGCTTGCAGCTAACGTCTGTACAACTGAGAAAGTACGCTGGCTGTTTGAGGCAAATTAACACAAATGGTCTGTCAAAGTCGAGCGAATGAATCACTTGCTGGCTGCATACATCTTCACGGTTTTTCTTAATGTTGCCATCAAAATAATAATGAAAACATTTTGATGTGTTGTGCTTGCTTGGTGTTACTTTCACTTCCATCATGCAGCCAAAACGTCTAACCCATAAACAATCTCTGTGTGACTGTATGTGTGATTTGTTTGAGCCAGTAACTTGATTAGAGGTAGAGATTTTCAGTACATGTACTAACAAGTATTTAACACAGAACCCTCAAGCTGAATGACTATACTGACTCATCATCAGTGTCACTGACCAAATCTGTAGCTTTAATTAAGCAGTGGAGCTCCCCTCACTAGTGACTGAAATCACTGTGTCAGCTCAGCTATGCTATACAGTACATTACTTACTGGAGAAAAGCTTACCACAAATGGCAGATCCAATCAAGATCTGATAACTCTGTTGCAGATAGGTGATTGCTGAGCTATTGAGCTTATAAAGAGTGCTTGGATAGGTAAAGAGTTTGAACGAGCAACTGAACGTTCTACTGACCTGACCAGAGTCAGCGGCAGGGCTGAAAGTCATGGCTTAAAGAACAATCATGCCATGTCTTACTAAAGAATTGTATTTAAACAGCCTTGCTTCAGGCAGAACAGAACACAAACTACATACAGTGACTACAGATATTTAAACTGAACTGAAAGAAATTATGTGAATCAGCAAAGTGACTCCACCTCTAATTGTGAGTAAACCCCATACAACAAAGCATTGCAGCTTCAGACTGAATAAATGATTTGTGAGTATAGTTGCACCCTAATTAATCGTTTCCTACAGGGGAGATAAAGTTTGCATCATTGTGAACTATCATTTTCCTTTGTTAGAACACTACAGCCAGCAGTGGGTACTGTACTCTACCCACAAAAGATCTGATATCTTAGATGGAGACGTAAAGGTAACTATCAAACCTCTTGAATTGCAGCAAGTGCTAAATGCCTTAAACCAAATGCTCAGTGTCTATGTCAACAGCCTAATTGGCAGTGTTAAATGCTCACTGACAATGATTTGGCTTTGACAAGTGTTGACTGGAGTATTTTCAGTCACTGAGCTCATTTGACCCAGGTGCTTGTTTATCTATTACACACTCACAGTTTGCACACATATTTCCAAAGATGAAATCTTAAAGTGCAGTATGTGTTTTTGTCAGTGTGTGTGTGTGTCAATGGAGAAACACTAAAAGATTATTCCATCGATTGAGGTCAACCAACTCTATAGCTCACAACGATAAGATGACGGAGAGATCAGGAAGGGTCAGGTACATATGAAGGAGGAAAGAGTCATAGATGAGGAAGTGAATCAGGGGTCGACTTTGTTTCTTTTTAACCTTAGCAATAATTGAGATACTATTGATGAGTGTTAATTCAATGATCCATTTTTCATAAACTCGGAAACACTTTCTTTCCAATACATTTAAACATTCTACCACTCCTGCCTTGAGTGTGTAAGCAACTGGTCTGTGTTGTGTGGTGGGGATAACACTCATCATTGTGTGGGACCTATTTTTAGATTGTTAATCAAGGTAACATGTTCAGACTGACACACTCAGTATGATATCCCATAAAGTGTGAGTAGAGTGAGATTGCTTCATTTCGGCTCATCCATCCGCAGTAACCTAACAGAGGTCAAAACGTTTGTGTGTGCGCTAAGTGTGTGAGAGTGCATGCAGGTATGTGTGGTTTAGTGTTTGACAAAATAATGTCTCAACTACTGGCTCTAGCATAGGGGTGTAACACAGAGCTGTACGTGTATCTCTATGTTTTTTGTGTTTATTTCACAAAAATATCTATATTCCAATTATGTTATGCAGCTTTTGTTACAAGCAGTTCCTGTTTGCACTGTACAACAGTTGCCTGACTTACTTTTGATACAATGAGCAGCGCCTTTTCATATAATTTCAAAGTAGATTCATGAGAATTTATTGTTGATGGACATCAGAAATACTGATTCCAAAGGTGTGTATATGACGTACATGTTTTCCATTTTGACTGAACAATGAGTGAGTAGAAGGGGTATGAGCTTGAAGCAAATTGTTTCTGTCAGTTGACAGGTTAACATAGAGGAGCAAAAAGATTACAACAAAAGTCAGAGCAATTATCTGTATATACCTAAATAATGTATTTGGTTATATTTATGGTCTAGAGAGGTATAATGAATTAAAGCCAGGACCAACAGTTTCAGTTGCTCCATTTGGTTTCAGGAGAACTCAACTTGGTTGCCTTCAGCTCTCACTCTCAATTATCTTGCATAAAGCAAATGCACTGACACCAAAGTGAATAAAATCTGGTATCTGTGGCTGTCGCAAAACTGTAATAAGCATAGCCTACCTGCCTGTCTACCTACCTGCCTGCCTAGCCGCTAATTCTGGAGGACTGACGGGAGTGGGTGGGATTTTTATTCAGTTGTATACTTTCAAAATCTAGCTGTCTCTTGGTATTTCTCCAATGTTGCCAACCCTAGCTTTAAACAGTGATTTGATCAATGCTATCTGTTCAGACGGGCTAAATATATTTTCTTTTCTGCTGCATTGAAATTCTTAACTAAATCACTGTTTTATGCGTACGCAGCCACCAACACCATAAACATTTGTTAATGACAAAAGGCTATAGCGACAGAACAAATTCAGAAAGATTTGGAAGCTCAATACTGCAAATGCGTAGTGGTACTCAGCCATGTATTATGAGGCCAGCAGTTTTAAAGGTATCCACACTGGAATGCATTTTTAAAAAGTTTTGGGGGTGTTGACAGTGCCAGTTTGGATAAAAAGCCTAAACAAAGAGAACATAGTGCATGTTGAAAGGCCTCTGTATTTTATTTGTGTAAGATAAATGTGTTTTTGAGTTGTTTGTGTTTGTGTTTCTTACAAGCACATGTTTCTGTGCCTTATAATTGGTCTTGTGGATAACTGTGGTTTGGCTCACGTCTGGCACTGACACACAGATTTCACAACACGTGGCAACTCATACTGCCAGTTGTCAATGCAGCACAAGACTACGTTCTGCTTTATCACAGCTTGTCAAAATACAAGAAGTTGATAATGGCGAAACAGGAGAGACAGCGGGTGTGGATTGGTTT
>NW_024042595.1:0-15000 GCF_014851395.1 Micropterus salmoides | reverse complement strand
TATGTCATCATAATTCTATTGTATGACTTTCTGTTGTGAATCGATTCTGTACACACAACATCTATTGCCTGTCTGTCCATTCTGTTGTGAGATCTGTCCTCTGTGGCTCTTCCTGAGGTTTCTTCTATTGTTTCCCTGTTAAAAGGATTTTTCCTTATCTAAATCGAGGGTCTACGGACAGATGGTGTTGTATGCTGTACAGATTGTGAAGCCCTTGAGGCAAATTGTGATTTGTGATATTAGGCTATATAAATAAAATTGACTTGACTTGACATAACCACTGACATCCTTATGTGGGAGGTGCAGAATTGCAATGAGTGAAGATAAACCAGCTTAAATTTGTTTAGGCTGGTAGGAGAAAACATGTTTGCTAAATATATTGCTGTGGTCCTACAGCACAGGCCATTGTAGGAAACTGTACAGTAATTTTAAACCTAAAGCCACATAAACATTGGTAGTAGCCAGGGTGCGAATTATAGACTGACAACCGGATTGGTCAACTTTTTTTCCAGGTAAAAAGAAAACCCAGGACAGTAAACTGAAGTCTTACAATCCTTACAATATCCTTCCTTGTTTAACTACTGTGTGCAGTCTGTAGATGATGATAAATCTAATTCATTACACCAGTTCATGGGTGCCCCATATCACACAACAACGTTTGTAGTCAGAGGTCACTATTCTACAGCAAAACTGCCAGCAGGTCATACACACAACAGCAGACCAACAGGACCGCTCAAAACAGACCCACACAATGTTAAACCATAACCAAAGACAATATCATAAAATACAGTCTGCATTATCATATCTAATTCCTTATTCTTATCATTTCAACTTTAAAGTTTCAACTTTCTTAGCAAATATCTCCTTTCCTCCTGCTCATGTTGAATGTGAATAAAATGTAATCTGCGTTCAGTAAAACAGTTGTCATACACTGTTGGGGAATTGGTCATTTTTGGTCTCTGTAAATAATATTAAACAGAGTACGGTCTAGACCTGCTCTACATGAAAATCAGAATCAGAATCAGAAGGAGCTTTATTGCCAAGTAGTGTTTTACACATACGAGGAATTTGCTGTGGTGATAAGGTGCTACACGTAGACAAACATTCAGTCGACATAAATAAATATAGAAATATATAAATATGGAATAGAAGAACAACGTTGCAGATATATACATGTGCATTATTCTGTGCAATGAGATGACTTGTTTAATTTGTTGAATTGTTGCTATATAAATAAAACTGAAACTGAATACCTTTGAAATAAACAGACCTGGAACATTTATCTAGCCAGGTAAAACTCCTGAATTGCACAGTGAAAATAAATACCATGCTTATTGCAAAAAGACTTAGACTTAGAGTTAAAATGAAATAATAAACTCTACATTAAGGTCAAAATGTATCTCTACAATAATTAATCCTCAATTTCACTGCTCATGCCTAAGCACCAGTGTTAGCTAACAAGCCAATAACATGTTGTTAATCATATTTAAACTTGATAAAATATGACATTTTATAATGGTAATGAAATGATAGGGTGGGTCATTTTAAATTAAAGTGGTCATATTATGCATATTTTCAGGTTCATCATTTTATTTAGGTTGTACCAGAACAGGTTTTCATGGTTTCATTTTCAAAAAACACCATATTTTTGTCATACTGCACATTGCTGCAGCACCTCTTTTCACCCTGTGTTTTGAACGCTCCGTTTTAGGTATGGAGTGATGCATTTCCCCTCTACAAGATCTTTGTTGGGAGTTGCACATGCACAGTACCTAGTTAATCAGAAGCAGAGTAGGACGGGTCCTGAAAAGCCGGTTCAGCCGTATATGTTCCTCTTACCAGCTTAGCAACATAGATGGGCTCAAGAGTTTCAGTGGTGAGTTATTAATCTGTCACAAATTTATCTTTCATCTATAAAGTTATAACTGTGCACTGTCTCTACATCACAGTAACAACTTTATGTCCATTGACTGCCTGGAGGGTAGCTTATCCCAGAGAAAAAACATCTTTTGCTCAGAATAGTCTTTTCTTTAACTCTTGAGAAAACACTAAGATCTCAATAGTATATCTTTTTAAGATCACTCCAATCTGCATTGTTGCTCCGAGAACCCCTTAGGAGAAAAGGATGAGATGAAGAGAGATTGAGGTTTTGAGACTTGGGTAAGACAAATGGGTACTGAATTGAGATTACAATAGGAGATTGGAAGTCACAGATGAGATCTCATCACTGTATCTTTTTGAGATCACTCCAGTCTGAATTGTTGCTCCTAAAACCCCTTAGGAGAAAAGGATGAAATGAAGAGAGATTGAGGCTTTGAGACTTAGGTAAGACAAATGGATACTGAATTGAGATTACAATAGGATACATGAAAGAAACAGATGAGATCTCATCATTGTATCTTTTTGAGTTCATTAATGTCTTGCTTATTGCCCCTTAAAAAGCATTTGGGAGCTTGTTCATGAGCTTGATTGTATTACATTACTGTATGCTAACTGTGCTGGAGGCTTGACCTGAGCTGGATTTGAACCCCGCTCCTGCTGCCGTTGCGCCATCCAGCTAAAATTAACTGTAAAGGACTGATTGTCTTTAAGTAGAGTACAATTTTCCTTTACTTAAAAGAGGAGGAATATCATATCCACAATTAAAGTCCTCAAAATTCTACTCAAGTAAAAGGTATAAAAGTATTCCATACTGAATGTACTTTACTCAAAAGTAAGTGCTTATTCTGTATGACAGATACATGTTGTATCTCAGTTCTTGCGTGCATTCGGTCCTTAATGAATTGATCTCTAAACATCGTGTCAAAGTATTGGGCCAGTTTTGCTGGCTGAGACTACCTTAACAAATTGGAAAACATGACATTTGAAAGTGCATTATTTTCAATGTCAAAATTTATTTAATTTTTCTCAGTAACTTGTCACAGATAATTTGTTAAGAGACTGGACAGAACGGATCCAAACGCAATGCTCAGTGGGAAGGAGGTTTGGAGGTGAGGTGGATGCCGGGGGACGTGGACACGGAGAACCGAGGAGCAGGCGAGGTGCAGGCGGTGAGGTGAGGAGCGGGGGGAGCCGGGAGGGCGCCGTGGAGGAAGCCCGAGAGGAGAGGACCCGGACACTCAGAGGATGAGCCCAGCCGACAGAACGGAGGACGAGGGTGAGTGAAGATGGTGTGGAGAACCCGTGTTGAAGATGGTGAGTGAAGATGGTAAGTGAAGATGGTGTGGAGAAGCGGGGTTGATATACAGGCAGGGATGAGGTTGATTACTGGCAGGTGTGAGCTTTTTTTCTGATCCACATTCTGGAGACTGAAATTACACTTATTTAAGATACTGTAGAGCTCTCATCTTTTAATCAGAATAAGACAGAGATGAGTTATTTGCTCCTAAGGCCAATATGAGAAAACTGAGACATATTTGAGAAGAATCATGAGATCCCAGGAGTCATAGCTGAGTTTTCTTTGAGCTCTTTCTCTGATCTCATTGTCCAATGTTCAGGAGACTTAAATTAGACTTATTTAAGATCAGTTAGAGATCTCTTGTTTTGATCAGAGTCAGACATAAATGAGATTTTATATGGTTGTTTCTCCTGAGATGAATTTGAGAAGTGGGAGAAAAGGCCTTTGGTCTCACCTTGGTATTACAAGCAGCTCATGTGTCTAGGAGAAAAGAAGGAAACAACTATGAGATCTCATCTTGGATTTTGCTTTTCTATGGGATGTTTGGAAGGGAGAGGAGAGGCAGCAGGTGGACGTCTTGTCACTGTGTACTGCAGCTCAATGTGTTTTTCCACTTGTGTTTTTGAGGGCGTGTCTGACTAGCTGGTAGGTGAGCATTATGACGCATGTTTTCTTGTGACATCATAAGAAAGCAGAAGAAAAGGCTAGACTACAAAAAAGCTGTTTTCAGGCATTTCAGAGCAGTGTTTTCTGTGGGAGATGGGAACTCCCTTTGGGGTGGACTTTGGGCTTTTCCACAAAGTCTCCAGTAACACCAGAAAAGAGTCACTAGAGGGATAGAGGGAAAACCCACTAAATATAGCAACAAAGTCACTAAGTTCGCAACACTAACAAGACGTTCACCTAATGTCAAGGTTAGAAAGCGGTATGGTCCATAGGGGTGTCGGAAATCATATTTCAAGATTCTTGAATATTAGGCATGTAAAATTATAGTATAATTAGCATAATGTATGACTGCTGTAAAAACGATAAATACTTTGAAATTATATTGGCATTGGTTTCTTGTTAAAAGCTAGAGTGTACAAAGTCCAAGCCTTAGGGGTCAGACCCCGCAATCCCCCCCATAATTTGAACCTGGGTCCATCACTATATCAGATATCAACCTGGCTGAACACCTACAGGAGATTTTGGATGTTTTAGACAGCATTCCCCACCACCATCATCAAAACCATCACCATATGAGAGTTTAGACACCTTGAGAAGACAACAATCACTGAGAATTGCTCTGGAGGCTCATTTTGGCCTTCTGACACTTTACAAGGACCCTGTTGTTTTTTTCTTTACATTTTGTTATTTATCTTTATGTCTATGTCAACTTTACAACAACATTCAATTTATCTGAATGTATTTTTGTTTGCAAAATAATGTTTGTTTATTTTTGGGGGGAGGGGGACAATGGTCCTGAGGACACACTCCATCTCAGTTGTATTTTTTACAGTTGAAATGTGAAATGAATGTGAAACTTAAATTGAATTTCATGCCATAGAAACACAGAGCACAAATATGCCTTGCACGCACCTTTGACCTGAGTGCACAGGCAGATCAAGAGCAAATCCCAGTAATCCTTGCCACAAAAATTCGATGCACTGCTTGACGGTTACTGACACAATCCTAGTGCACCTCAGAGCAGGTGACCAGAATACAAAAAGAGGTGTAGGTATGAAAAAACAAGTCTTTACAAAAAGAGAGACATCTCACACACTAAGCCTAGCCTTTCAGGCAACATTTTCCATGGAGAAGCTAAAAACCTCCCACTGTCTGTTCTCTCATCATTATACATCAGACGTCATGCTGTCTGTCACCATGTGGCCATCGCAGCCATTTACAATCCTTTGCTCATTGCCATGCCACTCATCTACTCCTTTCACTCATCTCACCTCAGACTGGCAGATGAAAAAAAGGCCTCCTATGGAACTTAATACCACTATGAATTTCAATAATGGTAATCTGGTCTGTACTAATTATCCAGGCTTCAGTAAAAGTCAAGCAATCTTCTATCTGATAGATGCACCCATTTAGTATATCCTCTTATAAATGCATATGCAGCGACCAAAACAAAATGCCTATTTATCAACCAAGAGTCAGATCGGTAAAGTACACACACACACAGACATATGCACCTGCATACCAATGCATGAGATAGTCTCTCCAGTCCAAAGTTTCCACTTCTTCCATGAAGTGTTGGACACCCCTTGCTTTCTCAATCATGCATATTAATCTCATGCCTTTTATGTGAAGCATTTATAGTGCAAGCATTACTGTAACAGTACGTCGCTTGCTTTTTTTACATGTGCTGCCAACCATGGAAGATTTTTGCTTAGAGTTGCATGTCAATAGGTCATTAGTTAAATGGTCCCTGATTAGTGTGTATCTTTACAATAGATGGCAATGACACACACACATTAGTCAGGTTCACTACGTCCATATTTTAGCTTTTGTTAAATATAAGTTTCATGTTCAAAGATGTTCAGGCCATAACGTAAGGTAATCTACCTTACATTATTACCATATGTGCTGACCCACACCTCCACGCAGTAACTAAACTATGGTCAAAGTAAAAATAAGTGAAAATGTAACATTTGAGGTGCCTTATGATCCAACTAGGGCTGTGCCCGACTAAGGATTTACATAGTCGAATCAGAATAGTCAAGTCCTGCCTATAGTCGACTGATAGTCGATTCATGTGTGTTTTTGTGCAAGGCGATTGCGAGCCGGGGAGGGGGGGTTAGCAGAATATTTCCTCCTCGGCCCGCCACTGTCTCTACAAAGTCAGTGGCTGCCGTCACACTGCGTGGACCGGCTGCGGCTGGCCGTGCAGCCTTCATGCAGCCTGCCTCCGATGTTGTAGGCAGACCATTTCCTCTATTCCCTGTCCCTGCCCTCCCCCCCTCGTCGGGGGAGTGGCATGGTTACAGGCTCAAGGGTTTGGCTGCCCAACCTCGTGCCCCAGCGACTGTGTCTGCCTCCCTCCCCCCACCGGGGATGCGGTCCCTCCCTCCTTACGGGAGAACACCCAACAGACCCCTCAGACTGTATGTGAAGGTCTCTCACGATGTGGCCCGTTCCCCCCTCCAGGCAGTGGAGGGCCATGGTGGAGCGTGTACTGGCTCACCTCCCTCGGTGGCCGCGCCTTGCCGTCAGATTGACTCGCACATGGCCGCCACGCAGGGAGGCGCTCCCTCCTGCATTGCGGCGTGTGTTGGTGCCCATGACCCTTCCTTCCCGCCGCCAGGTGCTAAGCTTTCCTGTTCGGTGGAACACGGAGGTTGCTGTCTGCCAGGCCCACCACGGCCAGCATCCCCACCCTTTGAGGGGACCCCTCCCCCATGGGTCGTGGCTGGGCACCCCCCCTCCGAACCGTGACAGCGGCAAGGGCAGCAGAGTGGTTTCCCTTCAGGGCCACCAGGTCGCCTCATCAGCAGGTCTAACCACTTTCAGAGACTCTGCTCGGAGTGGCTCGCTTCCTGCTCGATGCACAGATGGATGGATGCAGTTTGCCCCCCCACCCCATCGCCGGCATTGTGGAGACTGTGCTCTCCTCCCCGGCTCAGAATGCCGCCCTCTGGGCGGAGCTTCAAGAATAAGGGGCTCTACTCCCGCTACTTCCTGGTCAGGAAGATGACGGGCTGTGAGATGCCCGTCCTGGACCTGTCACTGTTCAACAGGGCGATTAAGGTGAGACCTTTTCGCATGTTAACAGTGAAATAGGTGATGGAGTGTGTGCACCAGAGAGACTGGCTCTCCTCCACTGACCTGAAGGACGCATACTTTCATGTGTCCTTCAGTCCCGGACACAGGAAGTTTCTGCGGTTTTCATTCCAGGGTGCCCAGTACCAATACAACAACCTGCCCTCGGTTACTCCCTGGCCCCGCGCACTTTTTCCAAGTGTGTTGAGTCGGCCCTGGAGCCGCTGCGGCGGTCGGGAATCAGGGTCCTGTTTTATCTAAAGGACCTGCTGCTGCTGGCGCCGCCCCGGGACGAAGCAGTGGAGCAGATGGCCCAGCTAGTCGCACACCTGTCTTACCTGGGCTTCACGGTGAACTGGAAGAAGAGTGCTCCTCTCCCCTCCCAGAGACTCACCTACTTTGGCGTGGTACTGGATTCACCTATGTATGTCCTCATGTCGGCAGCTCATGTGGTGGTCCCCCTGGGCCTCCTCCATATGAGGAGGCTGCAGCGTTGGTTCATCCACCTGCGTGTCGACCCGGTGAGACAGAGACGGCGCCTCGTCTCCGTTCCTCTGTCTGTGGCCCCGGATCTGGCCTACTGGCGGGACCCCCTCTCTCTTCGGTCGGGGTTCCCCTGGGCAGGGTCACGTCCCATATCTTCACAGACGGTCCCTGGTGTGCTTGGGCGGGACCTGCCTTTCTCAGGTGGTGAGCGGTCTGTGGCAGGGCCACAGGCATCGCCACATAAACGTGCTGCAGCCCCCCACGGTGTGGAAGGTGATCCGACATTTCTCCCCTCTGCTGCGGGATCAGCACGTGCCAGGGCGGGGTGCGCTCAGCACAGCTGTTGGGTCTAGCCAGGTGGCTGCTCCTGTGGGCGCACACTCATCCATCAGAGCAGAATACATCCCTGGCGTGCTGAACAGAGGGGCGGACATCGTGTCGAGGGGGGGCCCTCGCCCAGACGAGTGGTGCCTCCATTCCGATCTGGTGACCTGGTTTCCCTGTCTCCAGCGCTTGCTGGCGGTGCAGCCGTGGAAACTCCCCTAGAGGGGGGACGCTCTCTCTCAGACGGGGGGTTCGATCAGGAGTTACCAGCTCCTCGGTCAGCCTCTCTGGGTCTGGCTGCTGAGAGGCGATGCCTGGAGGGCTTAGGTCTCTCCTGGGAGGTGGTTCGCACCATCCAGGAGTCAAGGGCTGCCTCCACTCAGTCCTCTTACTCCTCTAAGTGGTCGGGCGGGGGGGGTCAGGGGAAGGACCTGGTCACCTGGTCGTTCCTCCAGCTGCTCGGGGGCTTCGGGACAGGACTGTATTGTCCCACCCTCTGGTGAAGCATTTCCTTAGGGGGGTGGGGAGGCGCAGGCCGGTGATGTGGCCTGTTGCCCCACAGTGGGATTTGGCGCTGGTTTTACGCTCCTTAACCCAAGCCCCGTTTGTGCCTTTGGAGACGGAGGAACTGAGATTCCTTTCGGCTAAGGCCGCCTTGCTCCTGGCTCTGACATCGGCCAAGAGGGTCAGCGATCTGGCTGCCCTCTCTGTGGCTCCATCATGTCTCAAGACTCGGCTCAGCTCGGCTGTTCTGCGCCCTAAGCCGGCGTTCATGCCTAAAAGCATTACAAGCTCTTTTTGGTCGCGGGTCATCACCCTCTCGGGTCCCCCCCATGGGTGGAGGATGGCACGTCCCACCTCCTCTGCCCGGTGCGAGCGCTGTCCTGTTATGTGGAGTGCACAGCCACCTGGCGCCATTCGCAGCGTCTGTTTGTGCACTACGGGGAGTGGTCCGAGGGACTTCCCCTGTCACCACAGCGCCTGTCTCACTGTCTCACTTCATCCGTTTCTACCAGCAGGATGTCTCCCGTCTCTCTCTGACTCACTCAGTACTGAGTGTTTTGGCTGAGTGATTCTCCTTGTGAGTGTGCGGTGCGCCCTCTCCCACGGGACGGTGTGGCGGCACAGCCGCTGCTTACGTGGCCCTGCCTTGTGTGCAGGTGATGTGGTTGCTGTCGTGACCTAGCCTGCGTCTGTACAGCTGCCCCTCCACCCAGTTTCCCGACTTATGCATGGGTCGGCCCTTGGGCTCACACGCACACCGACACCAATGCCGTACTCAGCAGGTGATTGGGTGGCTCATTATGGCTCTGGGCAGGTGAGTTGTGCTTGGTGGTACCGTATGGGCCAGTGAGGTATTCATCCTGACTCCTGACAATAGCGATAGTCTTAGAGGGCGAAGCCTATACGAAATAGAACAGGGGTTACGTACTGTAACCCGGATTCTATGAGTATAGGCGCAGCCCTCTATGTTGAAGGCCTCACTGGACCTTGGTTCTCAGTGCTGAAGAAAAGGCATTTGGGAGCCGAAGGCTGGGTCTCACCGTTGTGTGTATATATATATATATACATACATACATACATACATACACACACACACACACACGCCATCAAGAGTGCTAATGGTCTATACTTACACCTAAAATCTATTTCTGTATGAATCAAGATTTTGAACTTGAGAGCTTTTCTTAACACAAAAAAACACACATACACACAAACACAGAGTAGATGAGTTTTTCCAGATTGTTTCTCCCATCATCTCACCATCTGCTTAATTCACCCACACAAACACACACCTTCAGGATCAGTGCACCCAGATTGTCTACAGCGTATGCCAGCAAAAGCCATCGGCAAGTTGAAGGTCTATGAGGCATGAGTAAGGCATGTTGGTGTGTTTTAACTGGCATATGGACAAACCAAACATTGTGTGTATAGAAACTGGAGATAATGATACTGTTAGTCCCTTATTTCTTAAACTGTAAGTTTGACATTTCTTTACAGTATGGTAGTATCGTGTTTACAGTACAAGGTTGGTGTTGCAAAACCAGTAGCAGTAGTTTTGAATATATATATATTGTTTGTATTGCTAAGATGCTGTGATTGCTATGCCATGCTTCAATTTAAAAATATCCGAATGCTTGTAAATCACTTTATTAAGAGATCCCTTTATTTATATATATTTAATTAACTTTGGTTTGATCGATCAAAATAGATCAATGTGCATCAAAGGCTCTTACAAATGTAATGGTTCAAGAAAAACTTGTTTGTACATGTCTTTTTCAGCTTTTCAGAACTTAAGTTAAATATGCTTTTATCTAAAAAGTGGGGGTTATAGTCTGATGGTTTAGGAGTAAAAGACACCTAACCTTAGGTATTAATTATCTGGTCTTTCCATTTTTAATCCAGAAAAAAATACATCTATACATTACATCTATAGAGCTTTGTTGCTAACTTGAAAGTGAATGAACAGTAGACGGACATGCTCATTATGCGTAATAATAGCATCAATAAAAATAACAAACACCCTAATGATAGCTACAGCAGCTGAAGTTCTCTTTCTTTAATTAAAAAATATTCCTGTAATTTGAATAAAAGATTTGTTTGTTTTGTTGCTATGAAAACTAAAAACAATTTATGTACATTAAGCACTTTTATCACAGGGTAGGTCAGAAACCAAAAGTGTTCTGGATTTTGTGAAAACATGCATTCAGACACATTGTTGCTTGCTGCATTGTAGCTTCATAATGGGAAAGGTAAAATAAATAGAAATGCATATTCTGTCCACATTCAGGCTGTCACAATCACCAATGACGTCTATCGCAACACCTAATTTGTGAGAAATTATGTTATTCTAAAATATGCAGAATAAGTACACGTCACAGAACGAAATATAAGCATGTATGTGAGACACATGAAAACTGGAGACACTGTGTAAAACTTGTCTTTCAGTATTGCAAATATGAATGAATGAGATTTTTATTAGTTGACAGTCATCATAATCAGGCTTGTCACCTGATGATGATGGGCTGGCAAAACTACAGAAATAAGTTGGTGCCAAAGCGATTTTCATTGCACATACAGTATGTTTATTCAGCTCTACTGTGGACAACACACACACACACACACACACACACCAAAAAAAGGCACAGATGGAAAATTGCCTATAACCTTCCAACTCCTCCTCTGGCTCTGCTTTCCAAAACATACGTCAGTAATATTCACATCACTTGTGTACAGTATACAGTAAAAAAAAAAATAAAATAAAAAGCCAATGACCTCCACTTCCTGTGAGCAGCATGTGTAGAGGAAGAGAGGCGCTGTGAAACCCACACCGTGGGCTGCGTATGCCAGGTGGATCCCACAGGGTGCCCTAGCTGTGCACAAATGTTGTATAATTACGTGTTAATCTACCTGTGTGGATAGGAAAGACAAGTTCAGGAAGAAGCTGAAGTTAACAGACTGGATTGTCTGTCAGTCAAAGCCAAGAAAACGGCACATTAGCACTAAATTATATGGCTAGAGTTGTCCGAAATAGCTCCAGTTCCACTTAACAGAACATGTGTGCCAGGCAGTCTCATTTCCAGTATATAAAAAGGGACATTAATTATTGAAAAGACACGAGAACATGCTAATTTGTAGTTTTTGCAACAGTTTGTCTGTTGATGAATATCTTAACCAGAGCATCCCCTTGTTCAGCTATACTTATAAATGAATCTTTAGAATACAGTGTGAGTGTATGTCCTGCTATGCCAATTCGGAACACAAATGTACTTATTTTAAGTGAACAAATTGGCTTGAATAGGATCATCAACAAATATAGACATCACACACACACATGCATTCTTGTTTGTCCCTAATCTTCCAAAGTGTTTGATGCCAAGTATTGAACACACCAGCAAATCTATAATTATAAAATCCTTTTACTCGCCAGAAATATATTTCATAAGTTAGGCATTCTGTGCCACTGATTGATTTCATTTTGGAGGGATCCAGGACAACAAAAAACTGTACAAAATAGGAACGGTTGTGTGGGAGAACAGATCCACAATCTCTTTGCATTAGCAGGGATTTTAGAATCTCAAGGTCTAATACAAAAAACACAGACACGTGTGGTAACACGTGCAGTGCAGAATATTTCTGGGCTGCTTTACTTTCTTCAACAAACACTCATTAAAGACAAAACATATAAGGTGAAAGAGTTAAAATACATAATATGGTGTGATATTAGCAATCTGAGAACATTTTTTAGTTTGTGAAAATGGTTCTCATGTCTTCTTAAAGCAGGCGGCTGATCATCTCAGTGTACATTTAATTTGCCAAAATTGTTTTTTATGAACATGGAATCTTCACACTGCTTAATTTATGTATAGTAACTGGTTTATATGCATGCATGCATGAACACAGTTCCTTAATCTTAACCAACTATTTATTGTTGTTACCATGACTTACATTACTGAAGAAGTCATTTTAACAAAATCATGACCTTTCCCGCCCTGCGATGGACTGGCGAACTGTCCAGGGTGTACCCTGCCTTTTGCCCAATGTCAGCTGGGATAGGCTCCAGCCTAATCTTTCCTGCTCGCCTCAGAGTCCTCAAGGCGTACAAGTCCAGAAGAGAAGGAATCACCTTCTCTGCAGAGCGAATGATACATATCAGATTGTGATGGAGGAGGTGAGGATGGACTCAATGATGGCGGTGTAGAAGTGCACCATCATTGTGTTTGGCAGGCTGAACTTCAGAAGTACATCCTCTGCTGGGCCTTTTTGATGATGGAGGTGATGTTCAGCTCCCACTTGAGGTCCTGGGAGATGATGGTGCCCAGGAAGCAGAAGGAGTCCACAGTGGTGACTGGGGAGTCACACAAACATCTCCACGGTCTTCAGAGCGTTGAGCTCCAGACTGTTCTGGCTGCACCAGGTCACCAGATGGTCGATCTCCCACCTGTAGGCGGACTCATCCCCACCAGAGATGAGCCCATTGAGGGTGGTGTCATCCGCAAACTTCAGGAGCTTTACAGACTAGTGACTGGAGGTGCCACTGTTGGTGTACAGGGAGAAGAGAAGGGGGGAAAGAACGCAGCCTTGAGGGGAACCGGTGCTGATGGTCATGGAATCAGAGACATGTTTTCCCAGCTTCACGTGCTGCTTCCTGTCTGTCAGGAAGTCAGTGACCCACCTGCAGATGGAGTCAGGCACGTGCAGCTGAGAGAGCTTGTCCTGCAGCAGGGCCGGGATGATGGTGTTAAAAGCAGAGCTGAAATCCACAAACAGGATCCTGGCGTAGGTTCCTGGAGAGTCCAGGTGCTGGAAGATGTAGTGAAGGGCCATGGTTACTGCAACATCTACAGACCTGTTGGCTCTGTAGGCGAACTGCAGGGGGTCCAGGAGTGGGTCTGTAATGGATTTTAGGTGGGAGAACACAAGGCGTTCAAAAGACTTCATAACCACAGAGGTCAGGGCAACTGGTCTGTAGTTGTTTAGTCCAGTGGTCCTTGGTTTCTTGGGGACAGGGATGATGGTGGAGGCTTTGAAGCGGGCTGTCACATGGGTCTCCAGTGAGGTGTTAAAAATGTCTGAACACCGGAGACAGCTGATCAGCACAGTGCTTCAGGGTGGATCGGGAAACAGAGTCCGGCCCAGCTGCTTTGCGGGGTTTCTGCCTCCTGAAAAGACCATTGAATTCCCTCTCTGTGATGGAGAGAGGAGGGGAGGGGGTGGAGCTGACCAGCTATGAGGAGGGAGGGGAAGAAGTGGTGGACCAAGGCTGAAGCGGCAGTAGAACTGGTTCAGCTCATTTGCCAGGCGAGAATCGTTTATGGAGTGGGGGACTTTGGGTTTATAGTTTGTGATCTGTCTGAACCCAGACAGAATTGGCGTCGTTTGCTAAACCTGTACTTTAACGCCCTGCACCCGGCCCTGTCACCACTCCTAAATGCCTCCTCCTTTGCCAACCTCAGCTGTCTGAGCTTAGCTGTGAACCAGGCTTTGTCATTGTTATAACTCACCCTGGTGCGTGTTGGTATACATGTGTCCTCACAGAAGCTGATGTAGGACGTCACAGCCTCTGTAAACTCGTCCAGATTGTTGGAAGCCTTCTTGAAAACATCCCAGTCAGTGCAGTCCAAACATGCCTGGAGGTCCTCAACAGCTTCACTAGTTCACCAACAGAGCCATGCTGTTGTTACACAGCTCGTGACTGGTGAACAACCTGGCCATGTTTGAGAGCAATGTGCTCATGTGTGTTTCTCTGTCTGCAGAATCCGGGACTGATGTGGCCCATTCTGCGTCCAGATGCCAACTGCTGGGTTTACATGTGTTTATTTCTTTGTTCCTCTCTCTGTGCTGGAGTTCTTTAAGAACTTGGTGGCTTGATCCAGATTATTATTAAACTGGTTGAATTGTATGTGTTTATTCATATAGTGTATCAAGCTTATTACTTCAGTATATTTACTTCAAATCTGATATTTATATTTTACACCTGGATAGACGTTGGGCTACTGTATGAATGAGCACTTCAGAGATAATGATAGTAATATACATAAGCCTTTATATGGCTGGTCTGGTTATATACTGAGGAAAGATTGTGAAAATGGAAGGATTTAGGCGGAGTAGTGGATTGCATATAGACAACATATTTCAGTGGTTTTTACATGGTTTGAATTTGGTTGTGGGCCCAGGGGGGTTTATATAATGATGATATACAGTAATCAAGAGGTGAATTTGTGCATTATATTTGTCAAATAAAGCAAGCCAGGCAGCCTTCCGTGTTTGAGAACAGCGCTGTTTTTTAATCGCCCACTAGAGGGCTGCAGCTCCGCAATAACCAGCCTCGTTCAAATGAACAAAATGACTCAAGAAAAGATTAGTTCATTTTAATGAACAAGATTTGAATGAACGAGTCTGTCAAAAGACTCGAAGTTGCCATCACTAATCCTCTGCTGTGGCTCGTTTTAATGTTAGTCTCCCAGGCCCTTATTCCAAGAAAGCTGAAGGTTTCCACAGCAGACGCAATGCTGTTCAGTATGGTAAGGGGAGACAGTGTTGGGGGGCTCCACCTAAACATTTAAATTCGACCATCCAAGTCTACATGGGGTGAGTATTTGACTGTCAAAAAACTGATTTTCAATGGAGAATTCCTTTACACGATTTTTACTTTGAATGAACAAAGTGGGTGTGAATGCTCATTTACATTCAGATATAAGAAAACAAGCAATTTAGAAGGGTATTCTGTGGCACAGAATGTTACTCAGTTTCAATCAACAAGG
>NW_024042594.1:0-23407 GCF_014851395.1 Micropterus salmoides | reverse complement strand
GTGTGCAGTACAGTGTGCAGTACAGTGTGTAGTACAGTGTGCAGTAGAGTCTACTATAGCGTGCAGTACAGTGTGCAGTACAGTGTGTAGTACAGTGTGCAGTAGAGTCTACTATAGCGTGTGCAGTACAGTGTGCAGTACAGTGGCAGTACAGTGTACAGTAGATTCTACTATAGCGTGTAGTACAGTGTGCAGTACAGTGTGCAGTAGAGTCTACTATAGCGTGCAGTACAGTGTGCAGTACAGTGTGCAGTACAGTGTACGTAGAGTCTACTATAGAGTGTAGTACGGTGCAGTACAGTGTACAGTACATCTACTATAGCGTGTAGTACAGTGTGCAGTACAGTGTGCAGTAGAGTCTACTATAGCGTGCAGTACAGTGTGCAGTACAGTGTGCAGTAGAGTCTACTATAGCGTGCAGTACAGTGTGCAGTACAGTGTGCAGTACGTGCAGTACGTGTGCAGTAGAGTCTACTATAGCGTGCAGTACAGTGTGCGTACAGTGTGCAGTACAGTGTGCAGTACAGTGTGCAGTGAGTCTACTATAGCGTGCAGTACAGTGTAGTACAGTGTGCAGTACAGTGTGCAGAAGCTATAGAGTGTAGTACAGTGTGTAGTACAGTGTACAGTAGAGTCTACTATAGCGTGTAGTACAGTGTACAGTAGTCTACTATAGCGTGCAGTACAGTGTGCAGTACAGTCTACTATAGGTGAAGTACAGTGTGCAGTACAGTGTACAGTACAGTCTATAGAGTGTAGTACAGTGTGTAGTACAGTGTACAGTAGAGTCTACTATAGCGTGCAGTACAGTGTGCAGTACAGTCTACTATAGAGTGTAGTACAGTGTGTAGTACAGTGTACGTAGAGTCTACTATAGCGTGCAGTACAGTGTGTGTACAGTGTGCAGTACAGTGTGCAGTACAGTCTACTATAGCGTGCAGTACAGTGTGTGTAGGTGTGTGCGCAGTACGTGTGTAGTACAGTGTGTAGTACAGTGTGCAGAGAGTCTACTATAGCGTGCAGTACCGTGTGCAGTACAGTGTGCAGTACAGTGTGTAGTACAGTGTGCAGTAGAGTCTACTATAGCGTGCAGTACAGTGTGCAGTACAGTGTGCAGTACAGTGTGAGTACAGTGTGCAGTAGAGTCTACTATAGCGGTGCAGTACAGTGTGCAGTACAGTGTGCAGTACAGTCTATAAGAGTGTAGTACAGTGGTGTACAGTGTGTAGTACAGTGTGTTGTACAGCGTGCAGTACAGTGTGCTGTACAGTGTGCAGTACAGTCTACTATGGAGTGTAGTACAGTGTGTAGTACAGTGTACAGTAGAGTACTATAGCATGCAGTACAGTGTGCAGTACAGTGTGCAGTACAGTCTACTATAGCGTGCAGTACAGTGTGTTGTACAGTGTGCAGTACAGTGTGTAGACAGTGTGTAGTACAGTGTGCAGTAGAGTCTACTATAGCGTGCAGTACAGTGTGCAGTACAGTGTGCAGTACAGTGTGCAGTAGAGTCTACTATAGCGTGCAGTACAGTGTGTTGTACAGTGTGCAGTACGTGTGCAGTACAGTGTGTGACAGTGTGCAGTAGAGTCTACTATAGCGTGCAGTACAGTGTGCAGTACAGTGTGCAGTAGAGTCTACTATAGCGTGCAGTACAGTGTGCAGTACAGTGTGCAGTAGAGTCTATTATAGCGTGCAGTACAGTGTGTTGTACAGTGTGCAGTACAGTGTGTTGTACAGCGTGCAGTACAGGGTGCTGTACAGTAGATTCTACTATAGCGTGCAGTACAGTGTGCAGTACAGTGTGCAGTAGATTCTACTATAGCGTGTAGTACAGTGCAGTACAGGTGCAGTAGAGTCTACTATAGCGTGCAGTACAGTGTGCAGTACAGTGTTGCAGTACAGTGTGCAGTACAGTGTACAGTAGAGTCTACTATAGAGTGTAGTACAGTGTGCAGTACAGTGTGCAGATAGAGTCTACTATAGAGTGAAGTACAGTGTGCAGTACAGTGTGCAGTACAGTGTGCAGTACAGTCTACTATAGCGTGCAGTACAGTGTGCAGTACAGTGTGCAGTACCAGTCTACTATAGAGTGAAGTACAGTGTGCAGTACAGTGTACAGTACAGTCTATAGAGTGTAGTACAGTGTATGTGTAGTGTACAGTAGAGTATACTATAGCGTGCAGTACAGTCTACTATAGAGTGTAGTACAGTGTGTAGTACAGTGTACAGTAGAGTCTACTATAGCGTGCAGTACAGTGTGCAGTACAGTGTGCAGTACAGTGTAGTACAGTGTGTAGTAGAGTCTACTATAGTGTGCGTACAGTGTGCAGTACAGTGCAGTACAGTGTGCAGTAGAGTCTATAGCGTGCAGTACAGTGTGTAGACAGTGTGCAGTACAGTGTGCAGTACAGTGTGTAGTACAGTGTGCAGTAGAGTCTACTATAGCGTGCAGTACATGTGCAGTACAGTGTGTAGTACAGTGTGCAGTAGAGTCTACTATAGCGTGCAGTACAGTGTGCAGTACAGTCTACTATAGAGTGAAGTACAGTGTACAGTAGAGTCTACTATAGCGTGCAGTACAGTGTGCAGTAGAGTCTACTATAGAGTGCAGTACAGTGTGCAGTACAGTGTGCAGTAGAGTGTGCAGTACAGTGTAGAGTACAGTGTAGTACAGGGTGCAGTACAGGGTGCAGTACAGGGTGTAGTACAGGGTGTTAGTACAGTGTGCAGTAGAGTCTACTATAGCATGCAGTACAGTGTGCAGTAGAGTCTACTATAGAGTGAAGTACAGTTGTAGTACAGTGGTGCAGTAGAGTCTACTATAGCGTGCAGTACAGTGTGCAGTACAGTCTACTATAGAGTGAAGTACAGTGGTAGTACAGTGTGCAGTACAGGTGCAGTACAGTCTATAGAGTGTAGTACAGTGTGTAGTACAGTGACAGTAGAGTCTACTATAGCGTGCAGTACAGTGTGCAGTACAGTCTACATAGAGTGAAGTACAGTGTGCAGTAGAGTGTGCAGTAGAGTCTACTATAGCGTGCAGTACGTGTGCAGTACAGTCTACTATAGTGGTACAGTGTGTAGTACAGTGTACAGTAGAGTCTACTATAGCGTGCAGTACAGTGTGTAGTACAGTGTGCAGTACAGTGGTAGTACAGTGTGTAGTAGAGTCTACTATAGTGTGCAGTACAGTGTGCAGTACAGTCTACTATAGCGTGCAGTACAGTGTGTAGTACAGTGTGCAGTACAGTGTGCAGTACAGTGTAGTACAGTGTGCAGTAGAGTCTACTATAGCGTGCAGTACAGTGTGCAGTACAGTGTGTAGTACAGTGTGCAGTAGAGTCTACTATAGCGTGCAGTACAGTGTGCAGTACAGTGTGCGTACAGTGTACAGTAGATTTACTATAGCGTGTAGTACAGTGTGCAGTACAGTGTGCAGTAGAGTCTACTATAGCGTGCAGTACAGTGTGCAGTACAGTGTGCAGTACAGTGTACAGTAGAGTCTACTATAGAGTGTAGTACAGTGTGCAGTACAGTGTACAGTAGATTCTACTATAGCGTGTAGTACAGTGTGCAGTACAGTGTGCAGTAGAGTCTACTATAGCGTGCAGTACAGTGTGCAGTACAGTGTGCAGTAGAGTCTACTATAGCGTGCAGTACAGTGTGCAGTACAGTGTGCAGTACAGTGTGCAGTACAGTGTGCAGTAGAGTCTACTATAGCGTGCAGTACAGTGTGCAGTACAGTGTGCAGTACAGTGTGCAGTACAGTGTGCAGTAGAGTCTACTATAGCGTGCAGTACAGTGTGTAGTACAGTGTGCAGTACAGTGTGCAGTACAGTCTATAGAGTGTAGTACAGTGTGTAGTACAGTGTACAGTAGAGTCTACTATAGCGTGTAGTACAGTGTACAGTAGAGTCTACTATAGCGTGCAGTACAGTGTGCAGTACAGTCTACTATAGAGTGAAGTACAGTGTGCAGTACAGTGTCAGTACAGTCTATAGAGTGTAGTACAGTGTGTAGTACAGTGTACAGTAGAGTCTACTATAGCGTGCAGTACAGTGTGCAGTACAGTCTACTATAGAGTGTAGTACAGTGTGTAGTACAGTGTACAGTAGAGTCTACTATAGCGTGCAGTACAGTGTGTAGTACAGTGTGCAGTACAGTGTGCAGTACAGTCTACTATAGCGTGCAGTACAGTGTGTTGTACAGTGTGCAGTACAGTGTGTAGTACAGTGTGTAGTACAGTGTGCAGTAGAGTCTACTATAGCGTGCAGTACAGTGTGCAGTACAGTGTGCAGTACAGTGTGTAGTACAGTGTGCAGTAGAGTCTACTATAGCGTGCAGTACAGTGTGCAGTACAGTGTGCAGTACAGTGTGTAGTACAGTGTGCAGTAGAGTCTACTATAGCGTGCAGTACAGTGTGCAGTACAGTGTGCAGTACAGTCTACTATAGAGTGTAGTACAGTGTGTTGTACAGTGTGTAGTACAGTGTGTTGTACAGCGTGCAGTACAGTGTGCTGTACAGTGTGCAGTACAGTCTACTATGGAGTGTAGTACAGTGTGTAGTACAGTGTACAGTAGAGTCTACTATAGCGTGCAGTACAGTGTGCAGTACAGTGTGCAGTACAGTCTACTATAGCGTGCAGTACAGTGTGTTGTACAGTGTGCAGTACAGTGTGTAGTACAGTGTGTAGTACAGTGTGCAGTAGAGTCTACTATAGCGTGCAGTACAGTGTGCAGTACAGTGTGCAGTACAGTGTGCAGTAGAGTCTACTATAGCGTGCAGTACAGTGGTTGTACAGTGTGCAGTACAGTGTGCAGTACAGTGTGTAGTACAGTGTGCAGTAGAGTCTACTATAGCGTGCAGTACAGTGTGCAGTACAGTGTGCAGTACAGTGTGCAGTAGAGTCTACTATAGCGTGCAGTACAGTGTGCAGTACAGTGTGCAGTAGAGTCTATTATAGCGTGCAGTACAGTGTGTTGTACAGTGTGCAGTACAGTGTGTTGTACAGCGTGCAGTACAGTGTGCTGTACAGTAGATTCTACTATAGCGTGCAGTACAGTGTGCAGTACAGTGTGCAGTAGATTCTACTATAGCGTGTAGTACAGTGTGCAGTACAGTGTGCAGTAGAGTCTACTATAGCGTGCAGTACAGTGTGCAGTACAGTGTGCAGTACAGTGTGCAGTACAGTGTACAGTAGAGTCTACTATAGAGTGTAGTACAGTGTGCAGTACAGTGTGCAGTAGAGTCTACTATAGAGTGAAGTACAGTGTGCAGTACAGTGTGCAGTACAGTCTACTATAGCGTGCAGTACAGTGTGCAGTAGAGTCTACTATAGCGTGCAGTACAGTGTGCAGTACAGTGTGCAGTACAGTCTACTATAGAGTGAAGTACAGTGTGCAGTACAGTGTACAGTACAGTCTATAGAGTGTAGTACAGTGTGTAGTACAGTGTACAGTAGAGTCTACTATAGCGTGCAGTACAGTCTACTATAGAGTGTAGTACAGTGTGTAGTACAGTGTACAGTAGAGTCTACTATAGCGTGCAGTACAGTGTGCAGTACAGTGTGCAGTACAGTGTGTAGTACAGTGTGTAGTAGAGTCTACTATAGTGTGCAGTACAGTGTGCAGTACAGTGTGCAGTAGAGTCTACTATAGCGTGCAGTACAGTGTGTAGTACAGTGTGCAGTACAGTGTGCAGTACAGTGTGCAGTACAGTGTGCAGTAGAGTCTACTATAGCGTGCAGTACAGTGTGTAGTACAGTGTGCAGTACAGTGTGCAGTACAGTGTGCAGTAGAGTCTACTATAGCGTGCAGTACAGTGTGCAGTACAGTGTGCAGTAGAGTCTACTATAGCGTGCAGTACAGTGTGTAGTACAGTGTGCAGTACAGTGTGCAGTACAGTGTGCAGTAGAGTCTACTATAGCGTGCAGTACAGTGTGCAGTACAGTGTGTAGTACAGTGTGCAGTAGAGTCTACTATAGCGTGCAGTACAGTGTGCAGTACAGTGTGCAGTACAGTGTGCAGTAGATTCTACTATAGCGTGTAGTACAGTGTGCAGTACAGTGTGCAGTAGAGTCTACTATAGCGTGCAGTACAGTGTGCAGTACAGTGTGCAGTAGATTCTACTATAGCGTGCAGTACAGTGTGCAGTACAGTGTGCAGTAGA
This sequence comes from Micropterus salmoides, assembly GCF_014851395.1. Taxonomy (NCBI): domain Eukaryota; kingdom Metazoa; phylum Chordata; class Actinopteri; order Centrarchiformes; family Centrarchidae; genus Micropterus; species Micropterus salmoides. Next base: position 17,235 of record NW_024042594.1, on the reverse strand, counting down.
GTCTACTATAGCGTGCAGTACAGTGTGCAGTACAGTGTGCAGTACATTCTACTATAGCGTGCAGTACAGTGTGCAGTACAGTGTGCAGTAGAGTCTACTATAGCGTGCAGTACAGTGTGCAGTACAGTGTGCAGTACAGTGTACAGTAGAGTCTACTATAGCGTGCAGTACAGTGTGCAGTACAGTGTGCAGTAGATTCTACTATAGCGTGCAGTACAGTGTGCAGTACAGTGTGCAGTAGAGTCTACTATAGCGTGCAGTACAGTGTGCAGTACAGTGTACAGTAGAGTCTACTATAGCGTGCAGTACAGTGTACAGTAGAGTCTACTATAGCGTGCAGTACAGTGTACAGTAGAGTCTACTATAGAGTGAAGTACAGTGTGCAGTACAGTGTACAGTACAGTCTATAGCGTGCAGTACAGTGTGTAGTACAGTACTATAGAGTGTAGTACAGTGTGCAGTACAGTCTACTATAGAGTGTAGTACAGTGTGTAGTACAGTGTACAGTAGAGTCTACTATAGCGTGCAGTACAGTCTACTATAGAGTGTAGTACAGTGTGTAGTACAGTGTACAGTAGAGTCTACTATAGCGTGCAGTACAGTGTGCAGTACAGTGTGCAGTACAGTGTGTAGTACAGTGTAGTAGAGTCTACTATAGTGTGCAGTACAGTGTGCAGTACAGTGTGCAGTAGAGTCTACTATAGCGTGCAGTACAGTGTGTAGTACAGTGTGCAGTACAGTGTGCAGTACAGTGTGCAGTAGAGTCTACTATAGCGTGCAGTACAGTGTGTAGTACAGTGTGCAGTACAGTGTGCAGTACAGTGTGCAGTAGAGTCTACTATAGCGTGCAGTACAGTGTGCAGTACAGTGTGCAGTAGAGTCTACTATAGCGTGCAGTACAGTGTGTAGTACAGTGTGCAGTACAGTGTGCAGTACAGTGTGCAGTAGAGTCTACTATAGCGTGCAGTACAGTGTGCAGTACAGTGTGTAGTACAGTGTGCAGTAGAGTCTACTATAGCGTGCAGTACAGTGTGCAGTACAGTGTGCAGTACAGTGTGCAGTAGATTCTACTATAGCGTGTAGTACAGTGTGCAGTACAGTGTGCAGTAGAGTCTACTATAGCGTGCAGTACAGTGTGCAGTACAGTGTGCAGTAGATTCTACTATAGCGTGCAGTACAGTGTGCAGTACAGTGTGCAGTAGAGTCTACTATAGCGTGCAGTACAGTGTGCAGTACAGTGTGCAGTACATTCTACTATAGCGTGCAGTACAGTGTGCAGTACAGTGTGCAGTAGAGTCTACTATAGCGTGCAGTACAGTGTGCAGTACAGTGTGCAGTACAGTGTACAGTAGAGTCTACTATAGCGTGCAGTACAGTGTGCAGTACAGTGTGCAGTAGATTCTACTATAGCGTGCAGTACAGTGTGCAGTACAGTGTGCAGTAGAGTCTACTATAGCGTGCAGTACAGTGTGCAGTACAGTGTACAGTAGAGTCTACTATAGCGTGCAGTACAGTGTACAGTAGAGTCACTATAGCGTGCAGTACAGTGTACAGTAGAGTCTACTATAGAGTGAAGTACAGTGTGCAGTACAGTGTACAGTACAGTCTATAGCGTGCAGTACAGTGTGTAGTACAGTCTACTAGAGTGTAGTACAGTGTGCAGTACAGTCTACTATAGAGTGTAGTACAGTGTGTAGTACAGTGTACAGTAGAGTCTACTATAGCGTGCAGTACAGTGTGTTGTACAGTGTGCAGTACAGTGTGTAGTACAGTATGTAGTACAGTGTGCAGTACAGTGTGCAGTACAGTCTACTATAGCGTGCAGTACAGTGTGTTGTACAGTGGCAGTACAGTGTGTAGTACAGTGTGTAGTACAGTGTGCAGTAGAGTCTACTATAGCGTGCAGTACAGTGTGTTGTACAGTGTGCAGTACAGTGTGCAGTACAGTGTGTAGTACAGTGTGCAGTAGAGTCTACTATAGCGTGCAGTACAGTGTGCAGTACAGTGTGCAGTAGAGTCTATTATAGCGTGCAGTACAGTGTGTTGTACAGCGTGCAGTACAGTGTGTTGTACAGCGGCAGTACAGTGTGCTGTACAGTAGATTCTACTATAGCGTGCAGTACAGTGTGCAGTACAGTGTGCAGTACAGTGTACAGTAGATTCTACTATAGCGTGTAGTACAGTGTGCAGTACAGTGTGCAGTAGAGTCTACTATAGCGTGCAGTACAGTGTGCAGTACAGTGTGCAGTACAGTGTGCAGTAGAGTCTACTATAGCGTGCAGTACAGTGTGCAGTACAGTGTGCAGTAGAGTCTACTATAGCGTGTAGTACAGTGTGCAGTACAGTGTGCAGTAGAGTCTACTATAGCGTGCAGTACAGTGTGCAGTACAGTGTGCAGTACAGTGTGCAGTAGAGTCTACTATAGCGTGCAGTACAGTGTGCAGTACAGTGTGCAGTACAGTGTGCAGTACAGTCTACTATAGAGTGTAGTACAGTGTGTAGTACAGTGTGCAGTACAGTGTAGAGTACAGTGTAGTACAGGGTGTAGTACAGGGTGTAGTACAGTGTGCAGTAGAGTCTACTATAGCGTGCAGTACAGTGTGCAGTACAGTGTGCAGTACAGTGTGTTGTACAGTGTGCAGTACAGTGTGCAGTAGAGTCTACTATAGCGTGTAGTACAGTGTGCAGTAGAGTCTACTATAGCGTGCAGTACAGGGTGCAGTACAGTGTGCAGTACAGTGTGTTGTACAGTGTGCAGTAGAGTCTACTATAGCGTGCAGTACAGGGTGCAGTACAGTGTGCAGTACAGTGTGTTGTACAGTGTGCAGTACAGTGTGTTGTACAGTGTGCAGTAGAGTCTACTATAGCGTGCAGTACAGTGTGTTGTACAGTGTGCAGTACAGTGTGCAGTAGAGTCTACTATAGCGTTCAGTACAGTGTGCAGTAGAGTCTACTATAGCGTGTAGTACAGTGTGTTGTACAGTGTGCAGTACAGTGGTAGTAGAGTCTACTATAGCGTGTAGTACAGTGTGCAGTACAGTGTGCAGTACAGTGTGCAGTACAGTCTACTATAGAGTGAAGTACAGTGTGCAGTACAGTGTGCAGTACAGTCTATAGAGTGTAGTACAGTGTGTAGTACAGTGTACAGTAGAGTCTACTATAGCGTGCAGTACAGTGTGCAGTACAGTGTGCAGTACAGTGTGCAGTAGAGTCTACTATAGTGTGCAGTACAGTGTGTAGTACAGTGTGCAGTAGAGTCTACTATAGCGTGCAGTACAGTGTGTAGTACAGTGTGCAGTACAGTGTGCAGTAGAGTCTACTATAGCGTGCAGTACAGTGTGTAGTACAGTGTGCAGTACAGTGTAGTACAGTGTAGTAAAGTGTGTAGTACAGTGTAGAGTACAGTGTGTAGTACAGTGTAGAGTACAGTGTAGTACAGTGTAGAGTACAGTGTAGAGTACAGTGTAGTACAGTGTGTAGTACAGTGTGTAGTACAGTGTAGTAAAGTGTGTAGTACAGTGTAGAGTACAGTGTAGAGTACAGTGTAGAGTACAGTGTGTAGTACAGTGTAGAGTACAGTGTAGTACAGTGTAGAGTACAGTGTAGTACAGTGTGTAGTACAGTGTAGAGTACAGTGTAGTACAGTGTAGAGTACAGTGTAGTACAGTGTGTAGTACTGACTGACCTCCAGTTTGATGTAGAGAACAGAGACAGCCAGATTCAAACTTCCTGAAGCAGCTTTCATGTCCTTCAACAACATCTGTTCTGTGTTCAGACCTGTGGACAAATACTGCAATAAATACTACAAAATCAGTGTTTCCTCTATATGCATTCTATAACGCATCACGACCGCCGCTACTAAAATTTCCCACCATCATTAAACTATGTGCTACAAATGTTTTCACTCGCACACTGTGCGCACACGGTGTCTGTTACAGCGTGTCGGCTTCTCAAGACAAAGAAAAGTCTGTTGTTTCCCAGCTGCTGGAAAAGCGAAGCCGGTTAGCGCTACGTTAGCTAGCATCTCCCCTTCAGACTGAGCAGCTTCTACAGCAGCTACAGAGCTGCTCTGTGACTGAACATTAGCTCAGTTTATAGAAAGTAACTGGAAGCTGGATTTTATTACTGCCTACTTGTCCAATGTTGAGAACATCAGGTACAAACTTGCAGCTGACTGGAGGAGCTGAGGTTAGGAAAGCTAATTACTGATGCAAACTAGTCCTTTGAAGCTAATGAGGAGACGTTTGTTTGGATTTTAATGTGCACATAAAATCTCATGTTGCCTATTTTTTATATTAATGTTTTTTAATTAAGAAGCTGTAAAATGAAGACACAAAACATGAAGAGTCGTATCTGTAAGGATTCTGAGGTCACATTAACAGGGTTTTAGGGGCGATGCCCAAAACATGCCGTGCCATCACTGTAAAATCACTGTGGAGCAACAGAACCAACCAGATTACTTTCTCCAGGTCTGAAGGTTGGAGTTCCTCCAGCAGGCTGATCTTTGGCTGCTCTTTGTTCAGAGATATGGTGAAAATAATGTGAAATTACATATTTTTCATTGGAAAATGTAGAATTTTCTTTTACAACCACCACTGAAACATTCATGTAAAGCTCCCATTAAACTGGGAAAACACTGCAGTTTGAAGCTGTTCTAAGGCGCATCGCGTGCTCATGGACACAAGAGCAAAGTTGCTGAGACGTGTTGTGTTGGGGTTTTATATTCAGACAGAAATTTATTTTAAAAACTCCATCCAAGGGGAAACACTGAAAATACTGCAGACCTGAGGACAAATACTGCAAATACTTGTTCAGTAAGAGTTTTATCAAGTACCAGTACTTCCACGTACTGCAGTGAATACTGAAAACATTTTGCTGTGACTGACCTGAGACGTCAAACTTGGCGTTGTGCAGCGTCTGGAAGAGAGCGCCCCTCGGTGGCAGGGAGGGGAAGCGGATCTCCAACGCTGCAGCGAACTGGCTGTCTTTAGGAGTCACTTTGCCTGCAGAGGGCGCCATGTTCACGCAGTCCAACACCACCGCCGCTGCACACACAAAGTCATAATCAGATAGTCAGGCCTGAAACGATTCTCTGAGAAACTCGATGGCGTTGTACAGCTCACTGTTTCACACGGACGGTTATTACTGTCGCACAACGTGCTGACGCTGTGGACGAGAGAAGACGCCGTGATGTCAGTGTCAGCGCGATGTGCGACAGTAATAAATGTCTGTGCGAAACAGTGAGCTGTATATCGTATGGATTCAACGAGGCGTCGATGCATTTCAGTAATCGATTAAAGCGATGAATGGTTTCAGTCCTACCGTAGAGCAGCTGAGCGACCTGCTGGTCCAGGATTTCCGGAGCTTTCTGGATGATGCGTTCGGTCACCAAAGTGGCGCAGGATCCGACCGTCTCCACGGTAACAGTACAGGAGGAGGAGGGCTCTCTCTCCAGCAGGTGATGGTCGATCACTTCCACCACCGCCCCCTCCAGGTCGCTGTCTGAACTGCAGGACAGAAACAGGCTGATGAGACAGGCGTCCTCACTCCTGCCTGGTTAGAGGTCATGTGACCCGTGCAGTCCGAGCTTCAGGAGCCCGGTCCTCCTCTGATGTCCTGTCACTAAATGTTGTCGTAACTATAATAACCTTCCTGACAACATGTTCACCAGTTAGAGTACCAAGTTCCAACTGACCACGTGGCTTCAGTTTGTGGTTTCAAATGAAATTAGGAACCGTGGAGAACCTCAAGGTTCCACTTTAGGGCCCATTTTATTTCCTCTGTAAAGCTGATGACACACAGGGCAACTTTTTGAGCAATGTTGCTGGTGGTGTGGTGTATAACATATGATGCATAACAGTTTAACATAACACTCTAGCAGCTGGATAGAGGATTAGTGACCTTTAAGGGGAGAGCAGAGGTCAGTGGTTACGTGGAGGCTCAGACCCTTATCTGGTGTCCAACAAGATGTCTACACTTATCCTATAGAACTTTGCTCTTATATGGATTGGAGCCTTAGTTTGCAGACTCAGACCCTTACATGGTATTTGGCAGAGACCTAAACATGTCCTATATAAGCTGTGTTTGATGTACAGAGAGACAGAGTGGTTATCAGGCTGGGTCTCTCCAAGCTGCTGCAGAGCTTGTAATTGATGCTGAACTCCTTGATGTAATAAACTTTTATGATCAAGAACAGTGTCAAGCGGATTTCTTCTCAACACATCATCGCAGCATTATTGTTCGGACACCACAGTGGCAAGTCCGACTATGTTTTGAACGGACAGCGTCAGTGCGGAGAGGGTGGGGAAAGGGGATTACGGTAGTAATCTTTACTCATTACCATTGACAGCAACATTGCTCTAAAAGTTGCTCCGTGTATCATCAGCTTTAGAGCTTGTGACAGTTTGAGTGCACAGTTTTAATTATTACTATTCGGGGTGCCAGCCAGGTCTCTCCCCTGGCAGTAAGATACTGGTCAACTGTTTTTAAATCAAATGTCACAAAGGATATATTTCAAAAGAACGTACACCCTCACACTGAATGACCATAAAAGAAAGAAACGCCACAAACTCAAAAGCTTAGCACAAAACAAAATTTTGGTGTATTTAAGATTTCACACAAAAACACAATCACAAAGTAAATCACAATCCAACTGAAGATTCCACTTCGGGTTTTCTGCACACTTAAACAAACAATCTCAAACACAAATTAGTGGCAGTTCAGTTCCAAAACACAAAAATAAATTCAGCCCAGTGCCCAAGCATAAAAAGATAAATAAAGCTGGTTCAGTTTCTCAGTCACAAACAAACGTCATAGTACAGAAAAACGAGTTTGGTAACTCACGGAGTCCAGTCAGTCAGTCCGTCAGTCCGTCAGTCCGTCAGTCCGGGTTTTTGCTGCTGGGTTGTGAATGTTTTACCGGCTTCTGCATACAATTTTGCACAGCGAATGTTGAATGATGATCCGAAGGTGAAGAGAAGCGTACAGGATGAAAAACGATACGCAAGGGATTTACTTCCTTACTTTGATCTTTTCTTTCTTTCACTGCTCCTCTCCCACTCGCTCCTTCCAACAGACTGGTTTTTACCGGGAGGAGGTTTAATTGTCGCGCCAGCCGGCAACGAATCAGTGTGGCTTGTTTCTAAAATGAGCGTTTCAGGGGTTTTCCACGGTGGTGAAACCTGGCAGGTTGTCACAAACTGCACGATTACGGCCAAAATGAAGACCACGATTATTCCCTGATTTAAGGGACTAAATACTTTTATTGCACTTTAAAGTAAACAGAGCACGGCTTCCTCGTCCTCGAGCTACATTTCTGCTAATGTACAAATCTTTGCATCAGAATGAGACTCATGTCCGACTCCGTTGTTCTGCGTGACCAGAGGTCAGTGGTTTCCGCTGTAACGTCCGTCTCGATGTGCCCTCACAGTTTTGCATCCAGGTACAGAGAGCGAGAACCGCTTGAGGGGATTTCCTGAAGCTGGTTATCTGGACCTCTCTATGGCAGGAAGGAGATGGCGTTCGTTAGTTCACTCTGTGTGGGAGTCGGATGGAAGCGGTGATGCCTCTCTGTGGATTACTCCTCTACTCTACTGGAGGCTGCAGTTTCAGGATCAGACCTGCATTTCTAGGAGGCAATGTTAACCCCCTTCATGTTGCTGTGCATTACCACCACCACTCCACTAGATGGCGCTGTCGCAAACGGTCCTAGAGCTGCGGCCTCCGGTGCTGCAGCTACATGAATATTGAGGTGCGTTCGAAATGATGGCGGCTGACTTTCGCCAACTTGATAGTCTAACGTGAGCTGCAGGTGACTGCAGGGGCGGGGAACAAAAACATATTCTACCCGCGTGAGCTCACTGAGAGCTGAGATCAATGACTGGAGACCAGGCAAAAGGTGGTTCCAACTTTGCAGTCGGGGAAAAGCAACTGCGGCCACCGGACTTGGCGCCTGCAGCCGCCTTGCCCCCGCGAGGTTTAAATGTCATGTGACATGGTGTGTTTTGCGGCGCCGGCGACACAATTTCTAACCAGCATGCATCACGTTAAGTCAGTGCTGCGCAGCGCCACATGAAGTCAAACGCACCTGTTGGCTGCATCACCTGGAGGGTGCTCACAGTCAGGTCGCCCCCTGGTGGCGGTTAGTTGAAATGCAGCAGAGTGTTCTGTGAGCGGAGCACTGTGCTTATTTGTATTATCGCATCGTGCGAGGAGTCAAGCGGTCGAACTCAGGCGGTAAAGGCAACGCGTCGTTAAAATCTGTGTTGTGAGAAAACGGCGTCAGTGCTTTCAGTATTTTACAATCCTTTATTTTAAGAATGAACTTTGTTTCGCAGCGCTGCTGTTTTTACGAATCACGTGATTCACATTCATTTGTACATCACTTCTCCTGTTGTTTCTTAACGTGCTATGTCAATGCATTTGGTTTGATGGCCTCCTGTCGGGTGGGCGTGGCTACCTGGGCAGGATGTTGTGGTCGACCAGCGTCAGCCGCAGGCGGCCGGCTCGCTGCAGCGCTCGCAGGTCCAGCTGGTCCCTGAACAGCAGAAGATCTGGAGACAAAGCGACCTGCCGCAGCAGGAAGACGTTATCCGAACGCAGCAGCAGCTCTGACTGACGGATGTTCAGCAGAGGGAGAGCGAGCATCTCACCCTGTGCAGTCTGAGAGAGAGAGAGCGAGTCAGCCAGAGGTCGGGTCTGCGGACACACACCGGCTCCGATTGGTCAGAGTCTCACCTTGGACAGGAAGTAGGCGTAGGTCAGCGCACACACCATGGAGTCCACGTCGCAGGCTTCGTTCCCCAGAACCACGTGGAACCCTGGACCCGCCTGGTCTGCGTTCACCTGCAGGACACAGTCTGCTAAAATACTGTATAATAAACACGTAACGCAGGAACTGAAGTCTGGAGACCCAGAATCTCCTCCGGACACCAAACATTTAAACCGCCCTCAGCTGCTTCTGATTGGCTGGTAGTCCTTCCCTCGGTTCTGAGCATGTGCATCTCCTAACAAAGATCTAACAGAAGTGAGATGCTTCGCTCGGTATCTAAAACAGAATGTACGACACTCAGGGAGAAAAGAGGAGCTGCCATGTGAACCTGTTCTGCTCCCACCTCTAAATAAAGCAGAACGGGACCATCTGAGTTTTAAACCGTCGTCGTCAGAATCAACGAGTCTCTGCAGGAACAGATCAACATCAGCTTTATCTCTGCCTCCAGGCCCGTCTCGTGTGTCGAGCAGCTATGAGCAGAATCTGACCTGTTTAAATGAATTCTGAAGACAACGAGGTCTCAGACTGTAACTGACCCGACGACCTAAAGGGCACTTTGTTAAAGTGGAGAACTCATCAAGCAGGTCATCAGAGATGGAGGGAGGACTCAAACCACAACCTGTTTCAGTCTGAATCATCAACTAAAGGTTCAGCGCCCCAGAAAACACTTCAGAACAATCATACTAATCAAGATTTAATTTATAGATAATGTATTTAAAAATCACTCTTTACTTGTATATAGTTATTCTCTATGTACTGAACATCTTTTATTAACGTCCCCCCTCAGGTGTGTCCCTCTGCATACAGGTGTTCAGTTAATGTTCACACTGACGTCACAGTTTATATATGTGGACAAAGTATTCAGATCCTTTGCTGCAGTAAAAGTACTAATACTTGACTGTAAAAAATACTCTGTTAGGAGTAAAAGTCCTGCATTAAAATGTGACTTTAGTAAAAGTACGTGAGTATAATCAGGTCTTAAAGTATTAAAGCAGTAAACTGTCACAGGTTCTTCTTCCTCCTCAGTAAAGTGCAGCAGGATGTTGAGCTGCAGCTCCTTCTCAGCTGATCAGTTTCAGACTGCAGCTGATGAGTCTTTTCATTCTGGATCAGCCTGCTGATTATTTCCTTCCTTCCCAAAGAGACGCCTTCAAACATCTCAGTTATTACAATCATTGAGAGGAGAAGCTGGAACATGAAATATTTTCCATGTAAAATGACCTAAACAATCAAGAGTTTTCGTTAAATGTCTGTCAGTTTAATAATCCTCCAGCTGCACTTTAAACAAACAAACATCATATTTTATAAACTCCTCATGTGTGAAGTAACTGCAGTATAACGTCAAGGAGAAAGTACCTCATATAAGTACTGTCCTTGAGTAAATGTACTTAATGTCCAGTTTTATCGTGTTTTTTCCCGTTTTTCTTCTTTTAGTTTGAAAATAAGATTAAAAATGTTCAAATTACCGGAAGTTTACTTTGAAAGGTGCAACTGAACGGAAGTCACACAATTAGACTTTATTTGTTTGATATGTTTACCTGCACGGAAACACCGGACACCGTCCGAGCTAGCAGGCTAACTGTGGCTAATGCTAACAAACAACAACAGCCGTTACCGGGCTGAGGTGAACGTGTTACCTTCACGGCCCGTCGGCAGCCCGACAGAAACTCCTCCATCTTCTGTTAGCTGCTAGATGCTAACTCCGCCGCTCGGACCGCTAGCTAACCTGCTAGCACCTCCTCTAACCGGTTAACGGGTCCGGTAATCTGTGACAGCCGACTCACTGAGCAGCGGGGCTGAGACTCACACGCGCTGCCGTGAACACATGACGGTCCCGGTGACCGACCGTCGGTGTGGCGGTAAAAGGTCAGGATGCCTTCAAGGACCCGGTTAAACGTCGGAATTACGGGTCGTCTCTCCGCAAACTGATCCAGGAACAGTTTAAACGGGGCCGGTTCATTTAAAACGAACCTGAATGCAACATGCAGCTTATTCACAACATTAAACGTAGTGTAAGGTAAGGAAAAATAATAAACAATAAAGTCATTGTGAACATTATCTGTACTTCCTCATGTTCTCTAAAGAACTGTACATGCCTGATGCACAAGGTGTGAGATGGAACAAGAAGCACCAGGTGTTCACACCTGAATCCAAGCTTTAATAAATGCTTTATCACATGTTCAGGTTCATGCTCCAACAAGCTAAAGCTAGTAAAGCTACTGCTAAAAAAACAAAACGCAGACATAAATCTGAAAGAAGTACATTTTTCAAAGGGACGCCCTGCTCAGGTGATTGTTTCCTCTCTGTAGACTAGTGTAGGCCTCAGTCTCTGGTTTATGGTGCCACATCTATCCTGCCAGGCCGTTAATGTAAATAAGAACCGGTTCTTGATTAACTTGCCTGGTAAAATAAGGTAAAGGTAAAATAAAAAAATAGAAAACGTAGTTTGCACATTAACTGCTGCATTAGACAACAGATTAGCATGAAAAAATTAAAAACATTAAATTAAGTGATCCGACAGCAGGAGAAAAATACTAATATCTGTCAGTGAAGTCAATTTAATAAGCAAATTAACTGAAATCTATCAATTATTTCATCACTAACGTCATAACATTAATTTATCTTCTACAAGTTTTAGAGATTTTCTTCTTAAAATGAGTCTTTATACTCACAGCTTTATCAGATTACGACACTTCATAAACTGCCACTCAATGTGTAAAAACACCGACAGGTTCTCGGTTATTTAATTTGGACCACGAGCTTAAAATCTAAACTTTCCTTCAGCATTTGAATGCAGCATGAAACCATGAAGAATGGAACTCTGGGAAATGGAGTTCCGATTTTTTGAATCGCGTGCTTTGACTCACAAATGCATTAATCTGAGGCAGGGCTGCTGACTGATGGTTATTTTCATTATCAATGAATCCGCTGATTGATAAATTGTTCGGTGAATAAAATGTAAACGATGAAGAATGTGTTTCCTCAGGAACTCAAACAGGTTTGTACTGAAATGTCAGTTTATTGGCTGTTCCAGGGTCAGCTGGTTGATGCTCTATAAAACACAGTCAGCAGATATAAAACACACACATTTGTTCTGAAAGATTATTTAACTGTAAAAACGGTTTCATATATTTCATTTTATTGTGTCTTTTGATCAGAGAGCTACAACCTGCAGATCTTTCATGTGTTTTCAGCCTTTCCATGATAACACTGATGTAAAATCTGATCGAGCCTTCAGTCCAGGAGTCAGACCCTGACCTTTGACCTCTGGGGACGCCATCGGCACTGACTGAAACACACATTGGTTTCTTTATGAATGAACTCGTCAAACTCAATAATCAGCTTCCTGTTTCCTGTCAGGTGAAGTGTTGAAAGCTCTGGTGACCTCTGACCCCGGCGACGGCAGCAGCAGATCAGTGATCTCTGACCCCCCCGGAGAGGAAGTCTAAATCTTCTCCACGTAGTTTCCGGGAAACATCCCCTCTCTGCCTCGCAACCGACCGAACCACCAGCCGGACGGGTCTGCAGAAAATCCAGAGACAGCGGACCGAGTGAATGATCTCTTTATATTTATATGGCACAGATTCATAACGGGCAGAGCTCGTTTATAATCTCATTAACAGAGACCCAACGTTTGATTCTACTATCAGCCGATTCTGGTCGGAGTCTGAAGTGTTGCTGCAGCTGCTGCAGTGTAAACGGCTAACGTTAGCCTAGACTTTCATCCAGGACCCACAAAATGATGACATGCTAACGCTGTGCTAACTCTGTGTCTTGATGAGCAGTGTAGGTAGTAAGCTAATTAGCCAGGCATGCTAACATTAGCAGTTTATGTTTAACACCACCCTCTCTGACTGCAGCTCCATGTACACACCTTCAACATGGGAAATACTGCTGTCAGTAGTTACTGTTGCAAAGTTACGCTGTTTAGGGGAGGAGCAAACGATCAATTACGGTAGCTCTCATTTAGCGATAACAGCTACATTACTGTGACACTTATTTTAAAATGTTCTCAAAAGTAATCATAACATCCAAATGTGTCATATTTAGTGGCGACTGCTGTGTAGTTGGTTAACTATAGACGGATGGTCAGTCATGTGACCAAGCAGGAACCTCCAGGTCTGAACCTGAAGCACCTTAAACCTGCAAAAGCTCATCAGGAGTCGGCTGCTCATTTTTCAGTAAGTATGTTGTTTTCAGCCCGTTTGTCGCTAGCCAAAATTAGCATCCCAGCTAATATCACAGTTAACGTGAATTACAGATGCACCTTGCTAACCAAGCTAGCTAGCTCCACCCTCTCGTCCAAATATGGTCACGTCCTATGTGTCTAACGTTACGTTAGCTAATGTTAGTTAACCTGTGGTCGACTGCTTTGCTACAACTTGCAGGCCGGTAAAATAACGTGTGGAGTCACACTAGATGTACATTTACTGAATCTCGGACACATCACTCAACAAAAAGACCAGTAGTAGTAGCAACAGTAATAATATAAATAGTACCAGTAGTATTATCAGTAGTAGAAGAAACAGTAGTTCTAGAATGGCAACAGGATTAGCAGTAACAGAAGCAGTACCTTCAGTGAGTATCTCAATGACGTCGTTAGCATTGAAGCTGAGCTCATCGGTGTCCTGGGCGTCGTAAGCGTACAGAGCTTTGCACTGTGGAGACCGAGGCTTCGGTTTGGGAGCCGGCACGGGTCTACCTGCACCAGGAAGAGGCTTCACCTCCTTTGACCGCCGTCTCTGCAGCCTGCAGGCAACACGCAGGGATTACAGTACCATTCATCTTATTTACAATGAACCAGAGAACAATGCGTAGAACAAGGACCAGAACCAGGACCAGAAATAAAAGGAGCTGCTGGGTCTGCTTCAGTAACGCCAACGTAACATTTGAGAGACTCAAGTCACACAGGTACATATGACCTGTGACCATTTTACTGGATCTACCGGTGACCCTGGTATTGGTTACATTACTGCTACTGGTTAAACTGGGTCGCTCCTGGAGGTCTCACCCAGCGGCGCCCTGATCGGGGACGTCCATGAAGCCCATGTCCTGTTGCTGGAGGGGTGGGGTGTCATGTCGGCGCTGACTCTGGAGGCGGGGTAGACTGGGCTGTTCCATGCTAGACTGCTGCCTCATCAGGGAGAATCTGCCGGAGGCAGGGGCCCCTCTGGGAGCTCCTCCCCCTCTGGGAGCTCCTCCCCCTCTGGGAGCTCCTCCCCCTCTGGAGCGAGGAGCTGAAGAAAAATTTTAACTTATAAACCAACACTTTCTCAGACAGCGACCTCTCGACACCTGGAGTTTTTTGTAATTGGTACCTGAGTTGTGCTGGCTGGTAGGCGGAGCCCGGTTACCCATGTAGCGACTCTTGCGTTTGTCCGTCCTCGTTGGTCCTACAAATCAAACAGACAGGAAGTGAGGACGAGGACACAGAAAGTTGCAGGAGAGTCTGTGGTGAGTCCAGTGAGAACTTACTGGAGTTTTTGGGCAGACCCGGTCCGATGGAGACCTGCAGGGTCTTTCCGCTGGGCTTCAGGACCGCCTCGTCCCCCTGACCCATCTGGAACTGGACCTGTCTGGACCCAGAGGAGCTGAAAGGACCCCAGCCGCCCTTCTTCACCTTAAACTCCAGCCTGGAGGAAAGAGACAGAGGGAGGGCTTCAGCCGATTTTCATGTACGTGTTCATTCAGAAAACCATCACAGCTGTCAGATGGCTTTAGTTACTAGAACATCTGGAGTAGATTTAGTCAAGTGTTAAACTTGGAAACATGAAATCAAGGCAATGTTGTAAGAACTGGACATGTTTTTTTTATATTTGAGCAAAACAAAATAAAAAGTGAGGCTACTGACAGGTTGTTGAATTTGAGCGGCAGCTTCTTCTGCGTTTTCTCTTGGTAACGTTTGACGAGCAGACTGAGAAACTCTGTTTTAAAGACGCTCTGCAGAACGCTGTCGTACTCCTCCTCATGGATGATGAAGAAGTCGTCCTGCAGAGTGCTGACAGAGAGACAAACGGGTAGAAAACCAATCAACAAGGACAAGATGAACCAAACATTTTAAGTGTTTTTTTAATCTTTTCAGGTATTTTTTCTCTTCTAATGTGTCAATTTATGAGCTGCATTTTCTAAATGTTGTCTAGTCTTGGCCCTATTCTACACTGAACAAAATTAGAAACAACACTTTTGTTTTTGCCCCCTGAACTCAAAGATCTAAGACTTTCTCTATGTACACATAAGGCCCATTTCTCTCAAACATTGTTCACAAATCTGTCAAAATCTGTGTTAGTGAGCACTTCTCCTTTCCCGAGATTATCCATCCACCTCACAGGTGTGGCATATCAAGATGCTGATCAGACAGAATGGGGATTGCACAGGTGTGCCTTAGGCTGGCCACAGTAAAAGGCCACTCGATCTCAAGTGTTGCGTCTATAATTTTGTTCAGTGTATTTCTAGTTCAAGTCACAGTTCCAGTTTTGGTCCTGGTTCTAAGTTACTCTTGGTCCTGGTTGTAGTTCTAATTCCAGTTCTGGCCGTGGCTTTAGGTCTGTGTTTGAAAACTGCTAAAACTGCTGTCTCAGAAGGTGTCTAACAGCGAGGCATCGAATGCTGTTCCGATCAGCTGGAACAAACTCGTCCTGTCACGTAAGATGCCTTCAAACCGTACCCCGTAACGGCCGGTTCTTAAGGCAGCATCGATGCTGACTTGATGCTGCCTGTTACCCATAAACCAGCGTGGCTACGGCCGCCGTAGAGTTTGAAAACTCATCAAGATGGCGGACAAAAAAGCCGAATTCGTACACAAATATACGTTTTTAAAAGAGTAGCTAGTTTCCTTGCTTCGATTTTTGAAAAGTTAGCGAGAACTAAACACTGAACTATCATATTAGCCCAAGTTTGTTAGGTCTGGTTCTAGCTCTGTTCCCGATTCTGATTTCATACCCTTTCCTGGTTCTAGTTCTAGTTTTAGTGATCCTGATTCTCGTTCTGGTTCTCATCTTGTTCCTGGCATAGTTCTAGATGCGGACTTGGTTCCAGTCCCAATTACAGCCCGACCTCCAGTTCTAGGTCTGCCCCTATTTCTAGATCTGGTTCTGTTGGTGTACCTCAGGGAAACAGACTGGATCTTGTTGAGCTCAATCTTCCTCTTGAGAACCTCCTGGATCTGGCCTTTATCTGGACCCTGCTTCACCTTCTCTCGACCAATCATGTACAGGCATTTCGGGGTCAGGATAAGGTCACGCTTCACTGTCTGTGGACAGAAACAAAGAGTTCAGTCGGGCAGTGAATCTTAAACTGAATTTGGTGAAACATGAAAGGAAACAAAACGAAGCAGGCACCAGTCTTGGTTTCTCTGGATGAAGTATTCATCCCAGTTTTTTCCTTTAATCCTCCCCCTTATTTTAGAGTCTCATTCCTCCAGTCAGCGAGCTACTTGGGACCAAGTTGAAATAACTTTAGCAGAGCAGACGCCATGGCATTGTCGGCCTCACTCTTGCCTGACGGATGGAGGTTGGACGGACACGTACACAGCCTGGATCTTTTACCAAACCATGGAAGCTTCCACTCCAGCACACTCCACCTAGTCTCTGCTTACTATCACACTGTTCTGAGCCTCATTGATGCTTCCCCACACCTCCTTCCTGTATTAATCTAACTGAACGGTGGTGAAGCTGCTGAGTCCTAGCTGACCTGTATTGCCATCATCACCACCAGAAGCCTACTTGTGCCTCTTGGGCTCCTCTTCAATCTTTTCCTGCAGACGGTATTTGAGCGTTGGAGTCCAAGTTCTGCAGAGCCCACCTCCTGTCACAGGGATACCACGGGCAAAGCTGCAGTATTTTCCTTCTCCTACACTGGATTCTCTGAGATAGATCGGACTGAGGTGCCATCACTAGAGGATTTATCCACAACTATTCCCTTAAGCAGTACCAGGGTCTTGATTTACCTGTTTGTCCTTGCCCAGGTAATCAAACAATTGGCTCAATAACTATAAATTAAAATTAAACTATGTTGTATGACCTTGCCCCAGAAATCTGATAACATTTCTGTGAGACTTCACAGACTATCCTAAAGACTACATGAACACCTTGGAGGAGGAAGGGGGGCGTTCAAACTGGGTCAAAGCATCAGACAGACTTTGTGGAAATGTAGTTTCTTTCTGTAGTTTTTACCTTGAATCTTCGGTCAAATTTCACCACGACGTCGGCAAAGTCGATCCTCTCTCGGCGGCCAACAAACTGTCTGATCTCTGGATGGTTGTCCGTCCCGATGTAGTCGCCCACAAAGTTCCTGTTGATGCTGTTTCTGCGGCGCTCCTTCTTGTTCAGCAGGACGTCAGAGGCTGCAAAAAACAGAAAGTCACTTTGTAGAGAGGAAGACATACTGTCCAAGACACAAACACAAGCAAAATGTAGTTCTTCCTTACCCAATCGTGGAAGAGGTCTTACCTTCCTCCCTCATCTTGA
>NW_024042593.1:0-2634 GCF_014851395.1 Micropterus salmoides | reverse complement strand
CACACACCGTCAGAGGGGACACCAAACACACACCTGAGGACACCACACACACCGTCAGAGGGGACACCACACACACCTGAGGACACCACACACACCGTCAGAGGGGACACCAAACACACACCTGAGGACACCACACACACCTGAGGACACCACACACACACCTGAGGACACCACACACACCGTCAGAGGGGACACCACACACACCTGAGGACACCACACACACCTGAGGACACCACACACACCTGAGGACACCACACACACCTGAGGACACCACACACACCGTCAGAGAGCAGGAAACACACACGCAGACAGGTAGTCAGGTGATTGACAGGCCGACCCACCACTTGCACTTCCAGGCTCCTTTAGGTACTGTATGAAGGGGCGGGTCCAGGCAGTAAGTGTGGTAGCTGATGTCACAGTCGTCACATAGCAACAGTCGTCCGGGGTCACTGGCCTCGCCGCACGCTTCACACACTGTACACTCCAGACAGCGCCAACCTTTGGTCAGGACAACCCGCGTGATCTGTGCAGCAGCAGACAGAGACCAGGTCAGAGTAACAGTAACAGATGTCCTGTTTAAAATCATCTCAAAGACGTTGATCATTATTGATTATCTGGTGATTATTAACTCGTACTGACCTTGACGTTAACACAGTAGGGATGGTAACACTGTCCACACTGAGAACAGGCCAACAGTCTGCCTTCAGCTCCCTGACCAAAACTCCCACACACCACACACATGTCCTGCACACAGACACACACAGATGCTCATTTACTGACACAGTGATGGTGAGAGCAGAGCAGCAGCCTACTGACTGAACTGTAGCTCTGAGTATTATCAAACATCTGTTCACATTCACAATGCTGTTGATCACATTTCCTGATTATTTCAATCTCCAGCTGCAGACTTTCATTAATTTAAATGAAGCTCTGCGGCTGCTGGTGTTCACACAACATTTTACATTTAACAGCCCAAAGAAAGGGTTCGGTAGAAAAAGTGTTACGTCGTACGAGCCTGCTATGATGTGATTTTTACCTGCATATGTGCTTTTAAGTGGGGCTGTGTGAGACTTTAGGCCTGGACACATTTACATATTCAAACCAGCACATGTTCTCTGTGAATCGACCTGCAGGCAGACAGTATGGCCTTGATGTTGGAAGGCTACTGAAGTTTCTTCACGCCAGTCAGTTGCTTCATTTCATTCTTTTATGCTATTTTTTTATTGTTTCTATATGATTTTAAAGTTCAGTGGGTTGATTCAAACTGCACTTTGATCTGTGAGACTATACTGAGACACAGCGCTGATTTGAGCTAAATGCTAATACCTAGCAGGCATAACGTTTACCTTGTTCCCCATCTTAGCTTAGCTTTTAACCGAATGACTGTAAGAGCTACTTGAATTGATTAATATAAGTTTAAACACACTAAAACCAATATATTTTCTGTTTGAAAATGTTTGCTAACAAATGCATGCAGACGACAACAGCTGGAAAACACTGTAGGGCCACAGGATTACGTTTTCTAAGTGTATGTCTTAGCGTATTTTCTCTAAAACAGTCCCGCCCCTTGGCGGCAGGCGGCTGCTGCTGCATCGCTGCGTATCAGCCGGTAGCTCGACGCAGACGTGTTTTTTTGCTGGTAGATCATGAACTTCCTACTTAAAGCTGGATATCATGATTTTCTGAATTTTATTGGCTACACATAGTGCCAGTCATCGGCACAGTTGCTTGCATTTGGCTCAGCCTACCCACGAAATAATAGGGACGGCCCATCCTTACAGCGCGGGCTCTCGTTGGCTATTGTAGGCGGTGAAAGGGACATGTGAGTCCTATTGGGTCGGATTGGAGTCACTCGAAATGTCAGAGTTCAGTGGCTAATTTGAATACAAGCTATCGTAGTTGTTTACATCAAATCGCCGTTATTACGGTTATGATGACATAAGAGCCACGTTTGCCGGCAAATATGAAACGATACCGCAGCCGTCCCTGGGGATTTACTGATGGAATAATGTGTTTTGGACTAAATATTTTTAGTGGATTTGATCATCTGGACCTTTGACAACGTAAAAAGACCGTTTTTGTTGGAATATAATCGAAAGCTGCCGCCAGGACCTGACGTTGGAATGTTAAGAGGTTAAGCATGCTAACATTTGCCATTAGCAGTCAACACAGCGTACAGCTGAGGCTGCTGGGAGTCTGGAAGTCTGTCATGTCTCACGTTTAGAAAAGAAAAGGCCTAAAGGAAGAGGGTCGTCTTCTGGATCTGGGATGAAACTGTCCCTTCAGCACTGATGAACCTAAACTCAGGGTTGGTTTTAAGTACGTTATTAAACTGAGCTCTGACACTCAGGTTATCATACTGACTCTAGAATCAAATGATTTTAAATGGGACTCTGGTGGGTGGAGGTGCAGGTGTACCTGTTTGAGGGTGTAGTGGTCGGAGGTGGAGAACATCACCACCGTGTTGTGCATT
The DNA here is from genome assembly GCF_014851395.1 of Micropterus salmoides. Classification (NCBI taxonomy): domain Eukaryota; kingdom Metazoa; phylum Chordata; class Actinopteri; order Centrarchiformes; family Centrarchidae; genus Micropterus; species Micropterus salmoides. The sequence goes on along the minus strand of NW_024042593.1, from coordinate 161 downwards.
GAGCTCTCCTCCTCCTCCTTTGGCTGGAACGGCTCCACGTACACACCGCACTGACGGAGACAGAAATCAATACCTTCTACATCCTCTATCAATCAGCTGAGTAACAAAGTACAAGAGTGTTTGTGTTCTTACTCCAGGTGACACGGTCACAGTGTCCTGAG
>NW_024042592.1:0-3745 GCF_014851395.1 Micropterus salmoides | reverse complement strand
GATTATATCTCCACACTGGCCTGGGAACAACTCGGGATCCCCCAGTCAGAGCTGGTTAATGTGGCTCGGGAAAGAGAAGTTTGGGGTCCCCAGCTGGAGCTGCTGCCCCTGCGACCCGAACCCCGGATAAGCGGATGAAGATGGATGGATGGATTCAAATCACTGATTATTTCCAGCTGTTCATTTTTTTAGTATTAAGAGACTCAAAAGACTACTTGCAACACAGTGTGACGTATCTCTGTTTTACTAATCGCCCGTCAATTGGCTTCCGGTCAGCTCTACAGTACCGCTAGCTTCACCGCCGATCTCCACTTTTCACAGTTAGCTTTGGACATAATTTAATAGTATTTAGAGATTTTTGTATGTATATAGTGTTTTGATCCTTTGATTCCTAATTACCTCAGTGTTTTAAAAAGCTAATATTACTGAAATGCAGAAAAGAAGCTTCAAGCTTAGGAGTGCCATCAGCCCTACAGCGTTTTGCTCAGTCGAGAAAAATAGGCAGTAACAACAAAAGGGAGGAGGTCACCAGTCGGTCCAGGGTGCCTGTTGTAACTCTGCACTTCTGGGCTTTATCAGTGTGTGGATATACAGGCTGAAGTTAATGAGACCAGAGACATAAATCAGCATTAGATACTTATCTCCTTTGAAACATCTGTATCATCACAACAATATTATAATTCATTTCAGTAGCTAGCTAGGCTAGTTGACTGGCTAAGCTAGCTTGCTTTCTGAAAACACTGAGGTGTTAGGTGAGAATAATGAATGAAAAAACAATGTATACACAAACGAACAGTATATACTATCTGTGAAAGTGGCTAAAATAAGGATGAAGTAGCTTGGCGGTGAAGCTAACATGTCTTTGTTACATTGAATGTCTTTCTGCCTTCTTTTTATTTTTATGCGTTTGAAATGAAAAACCTTTGCAACACTTAGATCCCAATAGTTTCTATAGTGATAACTTCTGTTATTTGAGATATTACATCATTTGAATACCAGCTTTTATGATAATTTACAGCATCTTTTAAATGTACCCATTTGTTTCATTAGCAGAGCTTTCTGTACTCACTGAGATGATCTGTCACTTCTTAAAAGTCTTATTTTTCCTCTCCACAGGCTCAAACCTCTCCGTTACAGGTTAGCGTGGTCGACTGGCGGCTGATGCTGCTGTACTGCATCATACCTGCCTTCCAACTTTCAACCATACACTTAACATACGTGCTCATCTCCAAGTCCCCGTTCTTCTTGATGGTCATGTTATGCTGCGGCGTCCAACGTTTCTGCTTGCTGAAACAGCCGGGGCCAGGCGATGGGGATGGAGGCCGTGAGATCTGGAACAGCATGAAGAGAAAGGCCTTCAAGGTCATCACGATTACCCTGGTGTTCACCAGCACTACACAGTCCCTCCAAGTCTTCATCCTGGGTCCAACAGTGCTGTGTGCATCAGAGTTCTGCAGGTCACATTAGTCAGCCTGTCCATCAACATCGTCAGCGTGTACATCACCTCTCCGCTGTACCTCCACAGTGTCGGAAAACTGCTCTGTATCAAGTTCTGAGTTTTCTGTCAGGTCACCTACCTGCTTCCTAAAGGGACATATTGAAGTGTGGCGTTAAGTTGGGGATTTTCTTTCTCTTTCCAAGATTCTTTGACGCCACTTAACTTTTCTGACTCAGAATCAGAAAGTAAATTACCAAGTAGAATTTTACACGTACGAGGAATTCGCTTTGGTGATAAGGTGCTACAATGTGGCAGATATTTACATGTGCATTACTCCGGATTGTGTTGTGCAGGCATATTGCAGCGGAAGAGGATATTGTGTACGTTAATATAAATTGACAAAATATAAATATAATGATTAACAATTAACAAAAATATGTGCAATGTGCCAGGTTTGTGCATGATATGAAATTATATGATAGTTAGAGTGACACTTGTATAATTTGAAAGGGGGAGTGTCAGTGGGGACCCGGACATTGTTAACGAGGCTAGCTATAGATGGGAAGAAGCTGTTTTTGTGGTGAGAGGTTTTGGTCCTGATGGACTGCAGCCTCCTGCCAGAGGGTCTGAAACAGTTCTTTTCCAGGGTGGGAGGAGTCAGCCACAATCTTTCCTGCTCGCCTCAGAGTCCTCGAGGCGTACAGGTCCAGAAGAGAAGGATGATTGCAGTCAATCACCCTTCTCTGCAGAGCGAATGATACGCTGCAGCCTGCCCTTGTCCCTGGCAGTGGCAGCAGCGTACCAGATGGTGATGGAGGAGGTGAGGATGGACTCATTGATGACGGTGTAGAAGTGCACCATCATTGTCTTTGGCAGGCTGAACTTCTTCAGCTGCCGCAGGAAGTTCATCCTCTGCTGGGCCTTCTTGGTGAGGGAGGTGATGTTCTGCTCCCACTTGAGGTCCTGGGAGATGATGGTGCCCAGGAAGCGGAAGGAGTCCACAGTGGTGACTGGGGAGTCACACAGGATGATGGGGGAGGGTGGGGCTGGGCTCTTTCTAAAGTCCACGACCATCTCCACAGTGTCCAGACTGTTCTGGCTGCACCAGGTCACCAGATGGTCAATCTCCCACCTGTAGGTGGACATTTGAGATGAGCCCGATGAGGGTGGTGTCATCCGCAGACTTCAGGAGCTTGACAGACTGGTGACTGGAGGTGCAGCTGTTGGTGTACAGGGAGAAGAGAAGGGGGGAAAGAACGCAGCTTTGAGGGGAACCGGTTCTGATGGTCCTGGAATCAGAGACATGTTTCCTGTCCGTCAGGAAGTCAGTGATCCACCTGCAGGTGGAGTCAGGCACGTTCAGCCGAGAGAGCTTGTCCTGAAGCAGGGCGGGATGATGGTGTGAAAGCAGAGCTGAATCCAGGTTCCTGGTGTAGGTTCCTGGGGAGTCCAGGTACTGGAGGAGTAGTGAAGGGCCTGTTTACTGCATCATCTGCAGAACTGTTGGCTCTGTAGGCGAACTGCAGGGGGTCCAGGAGTGGGTCTGTAATGGATTTTAGGTGGGTGGGAAACAAGGCGTTCAAAGGACTTCATAACCACAGAGGTCAGGGCGACGGGTCTGTAGTCGTTAGTCCTGTAGTCCTTTGTTTTTGGGGACAGGGATGATGGTGGAGGCTTTGAAGCAGGCTGGCACATGGCATGTCTCCAGTGAGGTGTTAAAAATGTGTGAACACCAGAGAAGCTGATCAGCACAGTGCTTCAGGGTGGATGGGGAGACAGAGTCCGGCCCAGCTGCTTTGTGGGGTTCTGCCTCCTGAACAGTCTCTGTCGGTGTGGTGGACTAAGTATTTATTTAAATACTTATTATTTCGTTTCTCTGCTGGGCTGTGTTGTTTATTTATTATTTCTCTGCTGGGCGTGTTGTTTATTTATTTATTTATTTCTCTGCTGGGCTGTGTTGTTTATTTATTTAGTTTCTGCTGGGCTGTGTTGTTATTATTTATTCTCTGCTGGGCTGTGTGTTTATTATTTATTTATTTACGTATTCTCTGCTGGGCTGTGTTATTTATTTATTTATTCTCTGCTGGGCTGTGTTGTTTATTTATTTATTTATTTATTTCTCTGCTGGGCTGTGTTGTTTATTTATTTATTTATTTATTTCTCTGCTGGGCTGTGTTGTTTATTAATTATTATTTTTTCTCTGCTGGCTGTGTTATTATTATTTATTTCTCTGCTGGGCTGTGTTGTTTATTTATTTATTTCTCTGCTGGGCTGTGTTGTTTATTATTTATTTATTTACGTATTTCT
>NW_024042591.1:0-6949 GCF_014851395.1 Micropterus salmoides | reverse complement strand
TTAATCACAAAAGACTCACAGTTTCTGATTCCTACAAAGGTCTGTACCTTTCACAGATTTTCACCTCAAGAGCAGATTAGTGACATTTTATATCAAATATCAAAACCAACCTTCTTCCAGCGTGCTGTATATTAGCAGCACTATTAAAGTATTAGATAATTAAAAAAGGTGCAATTTAAACAGACTTTTGTATTTAATCTTAGTTTTGTGAACTTGCAATTTTAAGTTTGCACCTGTGAACTCTGTGTTGGAGTCTGAACATTTAGTTTTCTGCCCCTGAACTGAGCTGAAAACAATTAATTTATTTGCTGACTGACAAAAAGATTTGTAAGTTCAACAGTATAATTTTTAACCGCACCTTTTTCGACTGAGATGATAATCTATACCCGTTTCAGACTGATTACAAACAAACCACCATGTGTGAGCTGAGAGTCCTGCCTAAGCTCACAACCTCGGTTCGTAGAAGCTTTTCCAGACTTTATTTTCATCAGTGTAAGATAATAGACATTATCAGTTTCAAATAACTTTTCTACAACTTGCCAGATTTTCCAGGTCTGTGCAGACCCCTGTGATTCCTTATTCATGCCTTAACTTTGTATTTAAGTTGCAAATACTGCTCTCAGTGTTTCCCTTCAGCGTGGCTTTCTAACGTTTGAACTAGCAGCACTAAATTAAACAAAAGACAGCGGGTGAGTTGATCAGGATTTCAGCTGCTGCTGCTGAAAGAACCAGAGTTTGGCACTCTGAACATGAAATGTGCTAAACTCTCTTTGCGTTGTTGGCAACATGTGACAGCAAAGAAAAAGAAGCTCTCTACTTTTTTTGTTCCTCTCTTTTCAGTCTGCGAGCAGCTCATCCCCTGAAATGTTAAAACGATGTTTACACTGAAGTAGAAGCACGGAGGACACGTGGAGCAGTGCTGCGGAGCTCACTACAGGGATGGGACTTGCCTGTCAGGGAGGGGGGGAGGGGCTTTTCACGGGCTGCAGTACAGTAGCGTCGCACCGGTTTCACCTATTTACACCGTCGCTGCAGAAAAGCTCGTCTTGCTAGTTGAACATGATGGACTCTGGATCCTGGTTCATCATCTGAGCCATGTGCCGCAGAACGTCCTTCTTGGTTATGATGCCCAGCAGACGCCTGAACAGACACACAGAGAGGGAAATAAACAAGGTCAGAGGTCAGCTCAATGAGATGTGCCGATGCAGGAGCAGAAAGTAATCTACCTTCATGGATGTATTAAAGTCAGGAGAATACAGGCTACCTGACGTCGATCACTATCTGGCTCGAGCTCCTCAGCTGCTTCTTTTCCCACTGATCAAGGTTAATGATCAAAACCATTTCAGCTAATCCAGCATCTCACGTCATCATTTCATCGGCCCACCAGATGGTGCTGTTACACCTTAAAAAAACCTTTTCCTTAATCGATCAAATAATCTCTGGTTCCAGATTCAGTTATACAACAGGTGTAATACTGAATATATCTGCTTTCAAGACGTCACCCTTCAGGAAGTTTTTTACTACTTTATAACACTTTTCAAGACAAAATATGAATCAAATAAAAACAAAAATAAGATCGATTAATCATGAATCCAGATAAAAAGATAAAGTTGTTTTTTGTTTTAAAACCAAAATGGAAAAATATTGATTTTGATGTTTAATGTGTCCGATTTGTGTGTTGCACTGCAGCCGATACACTTGGGTGAGGCGTTGCCTGATTAAATGTAATTAAGATGAGCTTGAACATTAAACACAGGCTGGTTTTGAGTTAGAAAAACAGGAGGCTCAACGTTCAGCTTGTAAGTCACTGGCAGCTGGAACAGGAGCGCCTCAGAATCCTCCATTAAGATTTCTTCAGTGATGGTACACAGCAAACACAGACTGTTAGTAGTTAAATCGGCGAGCTCTATATTAACGAATCATACACGGATTAAAAGGTTCAGGTAATTTTCGTTCAGCCTCTCTAGACTGTGTCGACCTGATCTTTATTTTCTTCTGAGATGGAAGAATTTAGAAGTTGCGCGGTGTTGCAGAGAGCCTCCAGCTGCAGTAACACATGGATCAAGCAATGCGTGAAATCAGGAGCGTCAGACCTCATCCAGCCGGAGGGAACGACCGCTGACCTTCCAGTGAGCAACGCAACCCACAGTAGGTCTACCAGAGAGGGAGCGGCGGGCTGGAGCGTACAGGGCGAGGGAGAGGAGGTCGCAGGAGCGCATACAGCTGTTGCAAACAACAGGTGCACGTGTAGAGCAGCCAGTTAGTTTGAAAACCAGTAGGGATACAACGCCGGTCACAGATAGAATGAATGAATGTCACATTTTATAGAATATCTAATATGTTAACTAAATACAGCTGAGTGTATTCAACAAAACAACTATATGATTTTTAAAATGTAGGTTTTACATTTAGAAAAGTTTTTATTTGTGGTTTACTTTGTGAGTCTTTGTTTTTAGGGGTCAAAAGGGCCACTGTGATTGGTCATGATGGGTCTCTTGTTATTATGAAAAGTGCAGATAACTTCTTTGGACAGATTATTAGACAGTGAATGTTGAGGCTTGTGAAACCCTTGCAGCGAGTGTCTTTCCCTGCGTGCCCCGCGCTCCGGTTCTTACCCGCTCCGGGTGACGAGACACTGGCGGAGGCCCAGCTTGCGGAAGATGTCCACCACCGTCTCCATGGGCGTGTGGTCGGTGACGGTGAAGGGGCTGAGGTTCAGGATGCGCCGCAGCTTCAGCGGCTGGGGGTTGCTGGCCGGCAGCTGCGGCGCGTCCTCGGTGAAGTAGACCACCGAGCTGCTCACCACGCCGTCCTGCTTCTGACGGGCGTTTTCTGTGGATGGACAGCGGGGGAGAATTCCTGTGTTTTCTAAAAATGTGTGTAAATTTTCTTGGGTAATGCGTCCCTCAACTGGTTTAACCGACTTACTGATGGCGAGGGTGAGGTCCCGCCGCTGAACGAAGCCGATGAGCCGCTCCGACTCTCTGGACACGACCACCGGGAAGCCGTTGTAATCGGTGTCTTTGATCAGCGTCTCGATGTCCTCCACCGTGGTGGTGTCCTGGGTGAGCACGGCCAGAGGGGGGTCGTTCCTGCGGGGCCGCATCACGTCGGTGGCCAGGGTGCGGTGGGTGAACTCGTCCCTGACGTCCAGGTAGGGGTAGCCGTTGAGCTGGATGTGCGACTCGTAGATGCCTTCCTTCCCGAAGGCGTCCGCCACCCACTTGCTGGTGACGGCGGCGGCCATTAAGGGGACGATGTACTCCAGACCGCCGGTGAGCTCGAACATGATGACCACCAGGGAGACGGTCATCCTGGTTACCCCGCCTGAAGGGACGCAATCACAGCTGGTTTATTACAGGAGAGGTTCAGCCTTCAGAAGCAATATTAATTTATGACCTGCGTCCGCTCACCCAGGCAGGCGGCGGCTCCCACCATGGCGTAGAGTCCAGGTGTGACACAGTCTGCGCCGGGACGACACCAGTTCTTGAAGATGATCCAGTCGTGATGGTGGTACGCCATCTGCTCCACGGCGATCCCCACGATACGTCCTGCGATGGCTCCAACCGCCATGCTGGGAATGAAGAGACCCGACGGGATCTGGAGAGGAAACAGAGCCGTTAAATATGAAGCAAGGGTCACAAGAAGCATTTGGTGAAACAGCGCAGGTCAGACCCAAACCTGTTTGTAAGGAGAAGCCAGAATCGTGGAGGTTTTTGGCAAATAAAATAATTTAAATACCTGAAAAACCTGAAAGATTTGTGTATTTCCACCGTTTGTCGTCACATTAATTCTTCATCTTCCTCGTACTGACCTTCATGCCGAAGGTGAAGATGGTGATGACGATCTTGAAGACGAGGGCGAGGGCGAGCTGCCACAGGGCGTTGTAGACCCCGGGTCCCGCCGGTCGATCGGGGATGTCGTCCACGGGCCGACTCATGTTGGGGTTATTAATGTAATCGCAGAGCTGCGACGACTCCAGAGCGCCGCAGTCGTTGAAGAGCTCAGAGATGAGCTCGCTGGTGCTGCGGCGGGTGTACGGGTTGGGGAACGCCAGCACGGCCGTGATACCGGTAATGGCGATGACCTCCAGGACCGGGTACTTCCCCAGCTGGGTGGTCTTCCTCCGCCGGCACCAGGCGATGTTGGCCCGGATAAAGAGGGTCCCCCAGAGGCCGCCGAACACGCCCAGCAGGATGAACGGGACCAGCTCGGCCATGTACCACGGCGTGTGGTACTCCACGTAGAACAGCACCAGGCGGCTGTTGCCAAACGGGTTGATGGAGCGCAGCGTGAAGGCGGCGACCAGGGCGGCGAAGAACGAACGCCACAGAGTCTTCAGAGGGAAGTAGTAACTGACCTGCAGTAGAGACGGAGGACGGGCGAGCGTTTTAGAGGAATAAGGGCCGACGATCGGAGGAGAAAAGCGGCAAAGAAAGAAAACACCATGACACATCCTGAACGCAGCAGGTGAACTTGAGTAAGCCGTCAACAAACCTCTTCCAGGCTGAACAGAACTCCTCCGATCGGCGCGCCGAACGCCACCGACACTCCGGCTGCTGCCGCCGCTGATAGCACCTGAAAAGGTCAGAGGTCAGGGTCAGCAGCAGAATCAGCCCTTTGAAATTCGGCTTTAATCTTTTTTAAATCTGAAGGTTTTCTGAGATTAAAGCAAAACTTCTGCATAATCTTCTGCCTCTAGTTCGATGCCCGACCTCGCCGTCGCTCCTGTCCCGATATTTTCACATCTAACGCAGTGAATTAAGAGCTTATTTTGACCAAAACAGTGATTGGTGTAACGGTGAAAAGACTAACAAAGAGTTTTATTTAGTTAGAGCTTGAATAAAGTATGATGATCTGTGAGGTTAAAATGACCGTATTTGTCAATGGAGTCTGGTGGCTTATTACTTTTAACAAAACCATTTCCATTTGTAACAATCTGCCTCTCAGCGGCAAAAACAAACACGTTTAGCTGCCGTACAATGACGCTACGGTCCAGAAGGATTACATTGCAGCCAAGTCTCACAGCTGCGGCGCTCTCACTCAATACTGGACAGATTTCAACATTTTTGGTCTCCAGTAATGATTTAGACACAAAAACGTGGGAAAAATAGACAGGATTCCATAAAACCAATTAAGAGATGGAAATTGCATCGTTGAATGTTACATAAAGTCTCTGCAACATTTTCTATTTTGTTTGGACATTTTTAATGTTCCCATGGTACTTAACTACACCCCTTCTTAAATAAAGTTGTTTAAATTCATTATAAAGTGTTTCTTGTTAACTCAGTTGGATGGATTCGCCTTAACGTGAGCGTCAAACACTTTATTTACGTGCTGACAAATATGATAGACCCGCTCCTGCCGACACTGTTTTATCTGTTAGCTGATCGACCACCCGGCGTACCTCTCGCCGCTTGCCCTCGTTCTTGCTGTACTTGGAGAAGAGGCTACAGAAGAGGTTTCCGCAGCAGCAGGCCACGTGGACCAGAGGGCCCTCCTTCCCCAGGCTGAGACCGGACGACACCGCCAGGACCAGAGTGACCGTCTTGATCAGCAGGGTCCACTTCCCCAGGTATCCCCGGATGATGAAGCCGCTGAGGATTGTCTTGATCTGCACAAAAACCCCAAATAATAATATCTGTAAATATGTTTTACTGTCCAAAAGAGGAAAATGACCTGCATCAATCCTGGTAGCGGGTTTCTCTCACCTCGGGGATCCCTGAACCGCAGGCGTACGGAGCGAACACTCGCACCAGAGACACCGCCAGGAAGGAAAACAGCAGAGCCCACAGAATATAAAGGAAGTAGTTCAACAGGTACGCCCCCGCTCCCTGGAGCAAGTACAGCCACAAAATCTTTGTTATCAGTAGATAATCACTCTTCTCCCCTCACTGCTGCCCACATAACAAACACTTAGTGAGCAGTAAACTGAAATTTCAGACACTTATAAATCATTGTTAAATCTCATCATCCAGGAAAGATCTTCAATAAAACCGCTTTTAAAACTTTCTTATACATTTTTATTCTTCATTTTCTGTTTTAGTCTGACCTCGGAGTGGCCGGTCATCAGCTCCGCCCACTTCTGCCACTGCGGACACTTGTCTCGGTCGTCGAAGGTCGTCTCGTTGGACGTCCAGCAGCACTGCTCGTGGCTGTACCAGAAGGCCGACAGACACACACCCTCCTTCAGGTCCGTCATCCAGTCCACCGCCAGGTCGATCACCCCGGCCAGCGTACCTGGAGGTTAACAGGACACGTCAGCACACCTTAAACGCGCCGCTGACGTGAGTCCAGTCCGATCTTTGTGGCAACGAAATAAAATATCTTCTGCTGAAAAGTTACCCGTTCTCCCCCGACCTACCTGAGAGGAGTCCGATGAGCAGCATCACCACCCATCCTGACCAGGCGTCCAGCAGGCTCTTGATCAGCTCCCAGATGGACTCTTTGCTCTTACTGGTGATCTGTTAGACAACAACGAGGACAAATGAATTCACGCTGACTACCGCCCGGGAAACCACTGCTTACACTAACACCACACAAACATTGGGACTTAGATGAAGATCAGATCACATTTTATGACCAATTTAGGGCTGTAGACGTCAGAGGTGGTGCACGTCTCGAGCAGCCGGGGGTGAAGTGTCTTTATCAGAGACACGTTGGTGGATGCGTCTCCCTCACCAAAGGCACATGTCTCTTAGCCACTGTGCAATCACCACAGCAGCTCCACTTTCCTACTAAGGGGGAGCAAAGACTTCCCCTCGCTTTCACCACCAAACTCACGTCTTACCCCCTTTTCCCGCATTTGTTAACGCTCCTAATGTGTTTGCTTCACCTTGCGTTTGTCTGTCTGAGCAGGGCAAAGCAGTCCTGGAAGAACCGGTTTGTTTGTTTACAACTTTACATTGTTTCTCGGCAGATGCAGAGAATTAAACTTAACAAAAGTAAA
>NW_024042590.1:0-5309 GCF_014851395.1 Micropterus salmoides | reverse complement strand
AACACGAGCACTTCAGCTTCATCATCGAGGAAATCTTTTTGTATTGAACCCAAATAATCATGTCAATAAAAACAATGAGCAGAAACGTGGACTGAGTTTGGCTGAACGGTAGAAGACGAGGTGACGCACATTAACCTGAGGCGGGACGATACGAGAAGAGCTGCAGGGAAGGAGACTTCACTTTCTGCAGGTCCGGCAGAGACCAGGAAGTCCACAGTCCACGTGGAGCAGCTCAAAGACAGAGAAGAAGAAGATCCATCCAAACCCGCTCCAGGGATCAGCACACGTCCTGCAGCACATTGTTGCCCAGAGAGCTTTAATTTAATGAGGGGAGATGTCCACAAAGACTTTTCTCCTCCTTCAGTCGCTCTCACTCTAACTTGTGTTTCCTTTCCCCTTCCCTCGCCTCACAGGTGCGTCTGATTCACCTCCTCACTTTCCTGTCAAACATGAAAAAGGGCTGTTCTGCACTTTTTCTGCTCCTTTCTGCTACTAAAACAATCTAAAAGCTGCTGCGTCTAATGTGTCTAAGTTAGAGGTTAAGAGGGTAAAAGGGCCTCGCTCACAGTCACAGAAGAAGAAACCTGAGAAGGAAAGGCTTTCTGAGCGAGAAGATGAGGATACAGCCATTATTCATATAGCCAGACAAACAGTATCAACACCTCCCAGATGATCAGAGGGACGTGATGCATTGCTGTAGACTAAATCCCCAACAGGAGAGAAAGGAGTTAAAACCAGCTCCACCTTCAACATCTCCAGCAGTAAAAGAGCTAAAGTTCATGTTGCTGATAAAACTTACATGCTTTTACTAAAGGAAGCTTTGAATGCAGTGGAGTATTTTCTCCGTCTGGCGTCAGGACTTTTCCATTTTGACCTTTTACTGTGTATAAAAAGCATTTTACAACCAGCAGATTCTGAAGGTTCATGTTCTTACCTGGTTACCTGTCGTTTCTCCGCCGACAGACACAGAGGAATATTCTCAGGAGCAGCTCTGCCAGGTACAAACTCACCAACACACGCTCATCTTCATGGTTTCACTGAACAAAAGGAGAGAAACATTTACTGAAACACACATTAAGTGTTGAGGATGACTGCGCTGCTCCACGTGACCTCAGGGTTTTACATGTTTTTACATCATCGGAAAGTAAACAAAGCGTTTCCCAAAGCAAAGCCTAGTTTTTTAGCTTCATGAAGGCATTTTTTATTGTTCTTGGTCGACTTGTTTAAGCCTTTAATGGTTTAGTGTGACATCATGTGACAGAATGGTTGTATTTAACCAGATTTAACCATCTCTCCCTCTGTTTGTTATCGTGTCACCGCCACACAAACAGTAATGCAGCTTACACAGAATAATATTAAAGGTTTTCTCTCTCTTCAAGGATTTAATCACATTTCTGGACAAAATGGTGAGTAATAACATATCACACGCACTCTTACCTCAGCGGCACAAATTTCTATTAAATGAAATGATGAAAAGAGTTGATGGAAGTTTGTTTAGTCCAGAAACAGTGACATTAATTTACAGTAACGTCTGAAAGTTTCTCTTCACTTTAGTTCAAAATAAACCTGCAGAGACTTTAAACTTGCTGCAGATATTCAGGCGATTATCTCAGTTTGTCGTCCGCGTCGTGTTCTGATGGAGAACCCAGATCTATAATATCTTCTCCAGGCGATACCTCAGGTCACCCTGGTGGGTCACGACTGGGGCGGCGTTCTGGTGTGGACCATGGCTCAGTATCATCCTGAGAGAGTCAGGTGAGCACACGCACAGGTTCAGGTGCGCCTCCCAGATGCTCGATGCTGTAGTAAAACCTGTTTGTTGTTGTGTGTGAAGCGCTGCGGCGTCTCTGAACACTCCTCTGTTCCCCGCCGATCCTTCTGTAACTCCTGCAGAGAGACTGAAGGCTGAACCCAGATTTGACTACCAGCTCTACTTCCAGAAACCTGTAAGTCTGTCTGCAGCATGCTAACACGCTGACACAGGCGGGACTTCAGATCAGTTCAGATCTTTGTTGGTGAACACAACGATGCTTTATATTTATACGACAGACGACACACGGCACGTTATATCGTGAGCCGACAGGCTGAGCTCTTTATTCCATTATGATGAGATCTTCGTCTGCTGTCCCTTTCTGTCAGAGACCAGCTGCTTCACAGTTATCTGACAGCTAGAAGAGAAAAGGAAGGGTTAAAAACAAACATATAAATGTATGACTGCACATGTGCAAACAGGCAACTGTCTGTCAGCTAGTGTTTCATATTTAGAAGGTGATGATGTGTCAGCGTTGTGTTCTGCTGGCTGAGTCTCCAGCTGTGCTGGTTTTCCAGCAGATACACAACATAATGCAACACAAGACGAGTTATTACAGAAAATCAATGAGGAACAAAACAAACAAATCTGAGCACATTAGCAGTAAAAGGAAAAAAGCTGCCACAATAAAATAAGGAGCACGAAATCTAAACATCCTGCAGAAATGAAGCAGCACATTTGTTTTAAAAAAGAATATTTTCATTCTTTCTTTCTTTCTATACATTAAACAACGAGCCCAGACTTCAGAAAACCTCCCTTGGTAATAGTTAGTTTTACATCCGTCTCCAACAGGCTTTGTCTGACTCTTCAGTGGCGGAGAACAACTGAAGCTCTTGGAAACCGAAGAAACGCCTCAAATAACAAACCGGAATCAGGAAAAACTCCTCAACCATTTGGCCTAGATGCAGAATTCTGGTCTCCTTTGAAAGGTCCATTAAAGACTAAATGGAGATGCAATCAAGGAAAATATGATGTTTTCATCCTCACCTGGAATAAAATCTATATTTTAATAGCAAAATCACCATCAAACCATCATCCAGCTCATTAGAATTCAACAGAACATCTTCTAACACAGCAAGAATACAGCTGTAACTGTAAATGTGATGAAAAGAAACTAATACACAACAGTTATTACACACTTTTCCTAAAATATAGCAGCGAATGTCCATGTTTTGGCCTTATTTACTGTTTATATGTTCACTTGTATTGGGAGTTTTCTTCAAAACACTATTTCTGGGTTCCAAATAACAAAGCTTCCACAAGATTGAAATATTGATAAAAACAGTGAATATTCATCAACATTCCTGCGACCGAATGAATTCCCGCTTTAAAGGCCCAGAACGTGAGAAGAGAGGAGATTCTGGCTCCGGTTTATTTAACCACTCTCCAAAACGACTGCTTATTTCCAGAAAGGAGAAACAAAACAACAGTCCCACATTAAAGGAAGAGAAGCACCTGCTTCCTTTCTCAGAAGCTTCACTTAAGTAAAAGTGAGACTGCTGTCCAGCCAGATTCACAGCTTTTTATGAGAGTGAAGAATTTCAGTAACATTATGTGTATGTCCTGGTGTGGTTAGCCTAGCTTAGCATAAAGACTGGAAGCGGGGGGAAACTGTTAGCCTGGCTCTGTCCAAAGTTCAGAAGACAGCTTTAAAGTTCACTGACAGACACTTTAGATCTAGTTTAGTTCATCTGGACACAACCAGAAATGTGAAAAGGATCATTTAAATAAACCAAAGTATTTGTGTTTTTCTAGACGGCAGCTAAAGAAGACGAGCCAGAGATTTGACTGTGGGACTCGCATGACGATAGAGCTCTGGATCTGTCCCCTAAACGCAAAGTGTCCACCTGTGTGTGTTGCAGGGCGCGGCGGAGGCCGAGCTGGAGAAAGACTTGGAGAGGACCTTTAAGATTTTCTTTTTCAGCAGCGGTGAAGCGGTGAGTAGACACACACGCACGAGTCCAGTCCGCACAGGCAGAAAAATCCCCTTCGTGTCACATAAGAAATGTTGTGTTTCCGTCTTCAGGCGAAGCGTCCTGCCGTCAGCACCGCAGGAGTCTGCGCTCGAGGTGAGCCTCCACCCTGAAGTCTGAGCCGGGACTTCATCCCGAATGATATTTGAAGAGCTCATTAAAAAGCCCGGCAGATACTGACACGTCCCGTTACAGGTGGTCTGTTTGTGGGTCTGCCGGAGCAGATTCCCCGGAGCTCCGTGCTGACGGAGGCCGACCTGCAGTACTACGTCAGCCAGTACAGAGAGCGAGGCTTCAGGTGGCTCAAAACAGGACACGGTATCTGTTCACAGGCCGCTAACATTTTCATACAGAGTCGATCACCGTCTTGTGTTTGGTTTCACAGGAGACCGTTGAACTGGTATCGTAACGGGGAGGCGAACTGGAGGTGGATGTGTTCTCGTCCCACTGCAAAGGTTCGTTACAGAGCGCATTATGAGACGCCAGCATCTCAAACAAACATTTAAGAAAACAAAACCAGGCTCTAAAACTGGGTTTCTACACATCCTGGAGTTCTGCAAAGCATTTTCAGCTCATTTAAACTTCTCGGAAACCGACATATCGTATCGTCTGCTGGAAAAGGTTTAATGTCAGAATATAGGTGAACATCAAAGTCACCATCAGGCTGCTGGATTATCTGTCACAGTGTTTGTGTTCCTGCAGCAGCTGGACGAAGATCAGCTGAAGAGAAATTTACATTTGCCCCTAAAAAGTGCCGACCCTGTTTCTGATGTTGCTGTATAAGTCAGGTTTCTGCAGGCTTAGTAGCGTCTGACTTCCTGTCTGTGGCCCTCAGCTCCGAGCCCGTCGCTTCCTACTGAAGACGGAAATCTTTAAAAACATCTCACAGATATTTAGTTGCGGTTTTGTTTCCTAAAGCAGCTGCTCACTGTGGTTTTTATCCAACAGACAGGAAGCAGTGTATTTGTTAGGGACTATTTTCAGCGGCGGATGAATCCAGGTGGCGGTTTGGGGCAGCAGGACGGTGTGTGTGGGACTGAGTCAGAATAAAGTACAGAGTGTGTTCATGGTGAAGGAACATGTGACCCAGTGCAGCAGAGAGGCTCACTGATGCTTTGACTTCAAGTTCAAAGGCTGATTTTTATTTCCACTTTAGAGGACTGAGATGCACAAGAAAGTCTGTCTGTCACTGTGTGTGGTGTGTCTCAGCTGCTGATGCCTGCTCTGATGGTGACGGCAGGTATAAGACCAGGTTCTGCTGCCGGCCTTCTCCAAAGGATGGAGGACTTGGTGAGAAAAACAGCAGCGTCCTTCCTGAAGACAGACAGAGTGATTATAGATTATTGGAAATGAAATCTGACCCGGTCTCTGTTGGTGGACTGCAGATCCCGAACCTGAGCAGAGGACCATCGAGGAGTGTGGACACTGGACTCAGATGGAAAGGCCAGCGGAGACAAACAGCATCCTGATATCATGGCTTAGAGAGACGCACAAGAAGGCTGGAGGCGTTAAAGTGGCCCCCAAAC
>NW_024042589.1:0-7901 GCF_014851395.1 Micropterus salmoides | reverse complement strand
AAACAAATATACACTTAATATTTGGTCATTTCATAAACTATGAAGGAAAAAACAACAGGGTGGACACGTTACGGTCAAACACATTAAACTGACTTAATCTGGAAAACCACACGGCTAAATGTCTCTCCACTGGTGTGATGTCACCAGGTCACCTCATGAGAGTGATGTCAGGACAAAAAAAAGGTTTCCACTTAAAGGCCAGTTAACGACACTCAACCAGGTGGACAGTGACCAGGGGACAAACAGGAAACCTAAAATTAAATGATAATGAAATATTTAAGCAGACATAGTTGTTATAAGTAATTTTTTAGATCTAAGTTGAAGGATCAACACTGGGGACGTGGCAAAATCCCACAGTACCTCCTTAAAACAAAGCTTTCAGAATGTAAATTAAAGAACGTATAAGCCAATCTCATAGTAACCATAATTAATAACAATTAACCTTACATCAAAAAACAAATGGAACTAGTAATTGTCCAAATTTAGACAAATTACAACATGATTTGTACTGCGGAACGAAAAAGGCACCACATAAAAACCAGACAGTGAAAGTTTTTGCCTTGTGACGTCAGAGTGCGCCGTTATCTGCTGGGTTTGATGTCAGAATGTGGCCCCTGCCTGCTTTGTGCACGATTTTGATAGGCGCTTCACAGTTAGTCATATCGCCGCCTGGTGGTTTGGCGTGCTCTCACAGCGTTTGATAGCGTGTTTTCATGTAGACAGATTTTCTTTTTTTTAAACAAAGGAGAATAAAAACGCAGGTTATAAAAGTAGCCGCGTCATTTTGTGCTGAGTGGCTCAGATGGTAAAACTGTCTTCAGCCTGTGTGATTTTAGGAAATATCACTTTGAGCTCCAAATCAAAACTTCATTTTAATAAAAAGTTCTGTCTTCTTGACATTTTGAAGAAAACAGGTAAATTTTTCCAGGTTTTTTCTCCATCAGGCGGGAAAATATTGCATAACGTCGCATCAAAAGGGCGTAACGTGGGCGGCTACAGACAATATGAAAATACTCTCACGCACAAGTAACATCATCCGTCACATCCACACCTGCAGCATCGCATCAGTCGGCCCAGAGAAATAAAACAGAGAAACAACCAGAGTAACTTCAACACTGTTGGCTGAAGATAATAAATCCAGCTCATCTGTAGGTGTTAAACTCGTCGTTTCCACGCTGCAAACTTTACGTCACAAAACCGCCTCAGCTGTTCGTTCACAGAGAGAGAACAAAGAAGAGAACGCCGTTTTTTTGGTCATTTTACAGTCAGCAGTCGTTTGTTTGTTCTTGCATATTTAAACTGCGTGTTTTCTTATTGTGCAGAGAAAACCTTCCTGAAAACGTTTTCTTTGTTAGCGTTTCTGGTCGCAGGATGTTTTCAGAACATTTTTCACAAATTACGCTTTGAAAAAAGTGACGGGACAAAATCAGCCGTTTTCAGAAAGTCTTGCGTCCCCAGGGTCCCCGACAGGAAGAGCACTGTTCCAACCTGATGACTTTTAGCTTTTCAACAATAAAGTGCTCCGATTTCTGTTCGACGCCCCAAAAATCAATAAGAAATAAACGTGTGAATCAGAACTTCTTCTTCTTCTGTCCTCTTTAATCACCTCACGACCCTCGGATTATCTGCTGACCTTTCGGAGGGGCCCGACCCCTAGGTTGGGAACCACTGGACTAAACCAGTACTTTTGATACTTAAGTATATTGCTGTACTTTAATAAAAGTAGAATTTATATTGATGGACTCTCAACCTTCCGTACATGAAATGTTTTCATGCACCTGCACTCGGTGTTTCTGGCACCGAGGACGCGGGTCAGTTTGTCCGCAGACGGGTTCTGGTGTGAATGTGGATTAAAATTCAGCGTTACAGTCAGGAGTTTGTGTTCTGTAGCAGCCGAAGCTGTTTTGATGCTTCATCAGAGAGGATCGATATCCCACAATCCAGTTCACCTGACGCTGCTTCATCACGTGATGTAATCAGGTGTGATGCCGTGAGTTGGCCAGCAGGTGGCGGCAGTTACTTCCACAGCGGATGAATCATAAAGAGCTGCGTGGGGCCCAGTCACACCTTCATCAGGTCAAATTTATACAGGTGCGTCTCGGAAAATTAGAATGTCGTCGGAAAAATCAAATTTCCCCATCAGTTAATTTCAAAAGGGAAACTTTAAGTGAAATTTTTCTTCTGTTTTAATCTTGATGATCGGAGCTCACGGAAATCAAAAGTCCAGATCTCAAAATATTAGAATAAAGAGTCTGGTTCAGCTCTCCAGAACTCTTTGACCCGGTCCACAGAGAGCTGGATCAAAGCAGATTCAGGAAGCAGCAGGGACGGCCGCAGCCTGCAGAGGACTGGAAAGCTGGTTCCAGAACTTGGGGGGTGGCTTCAAAAGGAGTGGACTGAGACTGGAGTCATCGAGATCCACCAGGCTCAGACGGGCCCAGGAAATGAGCTGCAAGGTTCACGGTCCTGGTGTCAGCCAGTCCTGAACCAGAGACAGAGTCAGAAGAGTCTTAGCTGGGCTAAGGAGAACCAGAACCGGTGCTCAGTGGTCCAGAGTCCTGTTTTCGGATGAAATCCAGGTCCCAGAGTCTGGAGAGGACCAGAATCCAAGTAGCTTGAAGTCCAGAGTGAAGTTTCCACAGTCTGCGATGATCTAAGGGGGGCCTTGTCCTCTGCTGGTTCTGGTCCACTGGGCTCACTACCAGGAGCCTTTAGAGACTCATCTGCTGACGAGCTTTACGGAGACGCTGGTTTCCTGTTCCAGCAGGACCAGAACCACTAGGAACCGGTCTGCTGACCGTGGCGTTACTGTGATTGGTCGGCCAGCTCACCTGACCTGAACCCTCAGAGACTCTGAGAGACCCTGGACGAGCTGAAGGTCTCTGGCAAAGAACCTGCGGGCTTCATAACAGCTCAGCAGGCTGATCGTCTCCTCGCCGCCCCGATGCAGAACCCGACCTTTACAGGAGGTCCACGTCTCTTTGATACAGTCTCCATGCGAATATTTTGAGAAGTGGAGTTTGGATAAAAAATATTTCACTTTATGTTTAATGAATCTGGAAAATATGAAAGATTCATTTTTTAATTAAATTACAGAAAAAAAGAACTTTCTGAGATGCACCTGTGTAAATAAAATCACTCTCATTTTGTTTACTGATCTGTTTCTGCACACCAATATATTTTGCTGCCATGTGACCGCCGGCAGTCTCCTGTGTGAGAGGCGTCTGGCTGTTTTCCCACAGTACGGTCTGTCAGGATCACAGCCATCACACATGGACACTGACAGGAGGGTTACGAGGTCAGAAGGGGGCGTGGCCTGTCACTGTAACAAGCCAATGATGAGTGGGCGTGGAGATAACGACTGATAAACATCTCCAGCCAATCAGACGGCCCGAGAGAGACGACAGCAGCAGCAACAGGTCCCAGAGGACGGAAGGGTGTTTACTGTGTGATGCTGCTTCATCCTCAGTTCCCACCTCCGTCTGGTTTATCTGATCTGAGGTCTGCACCGCGAGGAGAGATCAGCGTTTTCCCCACCTTTGGTTTTCTGGTTCACAAAGGTCGGTTTATACATGCACGTCGAGTCCACGCCGCATCAGTTGGCGAAGGCTTGCCTACATGATAACACTCTGCACGCAGACACTTTGGTTTAGTAGGAAAGAGAAAACCCAGATAGTGCAGTCCCTGGATCAGGTTCAGACACATGAACCACTAAATGATGATGTAGCTTGGAGCGATAGAACAGGACTGCATCCTGCTCCCCAGTCTGCGTTCCCACTTCTGCCTCCCAGCGGAGTGTTCGGCATAATTCACCTGGTCAGAAAACAAGCGAGACCAGTTTCTTGGTTGCAGGAGAGAAAAAGCTGAGAAATCCTCCTCCCGTCAGTCTCTGATGTGCAAACACCAGAACGAAGGTGTAGAGGGAGGAGAGAACTCTTTTATACACAATCTCCCAGAGTAACTTTATCTTTTGGCCTCCAGCTGTGGAACAAGGGGGGGGTGCAGGATTATGACAGACGGGAGGATGAAGAGAAGAGTCTGTAATCTGCAGCTAAGGGGGGGGGGGGGGTAAACCAGCTGCTGACTGTGACAGAGAGGAAGGTGGGAACTGAGGATGAAGAGAAGAGTCTGTAATCTGCAGCAACATCTTTAAGCAATTAAAATTCTGTTATCCACCTTAGTCTCTGCAGGGGGT
This sequence comes from Micropterus salmoides, assembly GCF_014851395.1. Classification (NCBI taxonomy): domain Eukaryota; kingdom Metazoa; phylum Chordata; class Actinopteri; order Centrarchiformes; family Centrarchidae; genus Micropterus; species Micropterus salmoides. The sequence continues at coordinate 3,706 of NW_024042589.1, read as the reverse complement.
TGTTGGGCTGCTGGGAACAGCGGAGGGGGGGCAGACCTCAGATCAGATGAACCAGCTGCTGACAGGTGGGAACTGAGGACGAAGCAGCATCTCACACTAAACCCCCTCCCTCTCTAATTGGAACACGCCCCTTCCCTCCTCTGGGACCTGTTGCTGCTGTCGTCTCTCTCGGGGGGCCGTCTGATTGGCTGGAGATGTTTATCAGTCGTCATCTCTACGCCGCTCATCATCGGCTCGTTACAGTGACAGGCCACGCCCCCTCCCGACAGACCGTACTGTGGGAAAACATCCTGCAGCAGCGTTTTCATTGGTCCACATGTGATTCATGAAGAAATAAATAAAGTGTATATTTCTATGTGAACACGTTCTGTAAACGTTGTGACGGCTGAACTCAGGAACAGCTGATGCAGGACTGACTGATACTGACAGCCGTTTCTCTTATTTTGGACGGGGAGCTCGAGGTCGTTTCTTCAGCCGTGGCCTCAGGGTGTTTGTGCAGTGAACATTGTGACGAACAGTTAACGCCTTCATCATTTTGTTTCTTTTACTGCCTACTGCGACTCTCAGGAAATGGCTGCACCAACATTTTATGGGCGCGAGGAACGTGAAGGAGCAGTTAGGCTTCTTCCTTCCAACAGTGAGGCAGGCGGACCCGGCGGCAGGTCTGAGGGAGATCAGGGTCAGCAGAGCACCGTGCTGGATGTACTGAACAGGTGTGTCTGAAGAGACGGACACGACCTCCGTTTCCTGCTCCCAAAAACTAGGGTGAAATAAACACTCGTGCCACAGAAAGTATTTATTACGCAGCGTATTTATGAAATGAATCACTTTAATGTTGCAGCTTCAGATGATTTAGATTCTGCTGCTGGACTTTAATCTGGAAGAATAATCAGCATTTATTAGATTATCTGCAAAGTGTCTGAAGCTTTAAACAAATGTAGCGCAATAAAAGTAGAAAGTACCAGAAAACAGAAATACTCTGAAGGATCTCAAAGTTTAACGGGTGACTTTCGAGTCTTTCAGAGTCTTTCAGAGTCTTTCAGAGTCTTTCTCTTTAAATGGATTCAGACCTTGAATATAATCTCTGGGATTAAACAGAAACCACTGCAGCAAACTTTTTATTGATCTGTATTCTCACAGAAACATCTCAGATCCAAATAATCTGCAGACAACAAACATCAGGACGAAGTTCAAACTGCAGAAACACCAAAGTTCTTTAACTTAAAGAAACTAAACGTGGTCACTGACTCTTCTGCTGAGACGCAGAACTTCCTGTCCAGCACGACTTCTTCTTCTCTGCCGGCAGAACATTTCAGCTCACTCTGCATCAAGAAAACTCAACCAGACGGTGAAACACTGAAGATGTGAATATCACATCAACTCGGTCCAGAACAACAACATGTTTTACATCAGGCCAGCCGGACTGGACTCGCCCTGCTGGTCTCTGCTGGATCAGCCGGACTGAACTCGCCCTGCTGGTCTCTGCTGGATCAGCCGGACTGGACTCCTCCCGCTGGTCTCTGCTGGATCAGCCGGACTGGTCTCGCCCTGCTGGTCTCTGCTGGATCCAGCCTGTCTGATCAGCTGGTTGCCAGCTCGCCTGGTCCAGGTTCTGCACGGGACCTCTGTAGTCCTGGTCCCCCGTCAGGCTGTCCCAGTCCCCCTCCACTGAACTGTCACAGCTGGAGTTTGGAGACAGCGTCCCCTGCGGCCCGTCCTCCCGCTCCAGGCTCCCCGCTCGGCCCCGGGGGGCCCCTCTGAGGTCCTGGTCTGTGAGCACCCGGTCCAGGAAGCTGATGTACCTGAGGGCGTGGCGCAGGATCTCGTTCTTGCTGAGCTTCCTGTCGGGGGGGTGAGTGGGGATGAGACGCCGCAGCTCGCTGAACGCCCCGTTAACGTTCTGCTGACGCCAACGTTCCCGGCTGTTGGTGGAGATCCGACGGACGACCCGGGGACCAGAACCTGGGGGTGGGAGGAGAGAGCAGGGGGGTCAGCCGGACTCACGAAAACCAGATCTGAGGACACCCGGCCGGCACACAGGAACACATGAAGAAGAAACGGGCAGTACAAGAACAGCTGACTCTAAAATCAGTGTTTTCCTCCATGGAGTCTGGTCTGCGCCGCCAGAGTGACCGGAGAAGCTTTTAATTCTAATCAGTGATTGGCTCTGGTCCCGGGGGGTCTGGCCAATCAGAGCCCAGCTGCTGCTCTGTGGCCTTTATTCATCAGACTGTAAATGTTAAACAGGAACCAAATAATCTGCCAGATATGAAAAAACTAAACTTCACATTCAGTTTTCATCATTTAAGGACAGAAGAAGAAGAAGAAGTTCGCTCGGACCGTCAGGGAGGTCCAGCTCACACGGAGTCGCTCTGAGCTCCATCAGGACGCGTCGATCCGGATCCCTGCAGACAGACAGACGGTCAGAGTCTGAAATCTCCACATCAATAAAAGGAGACCAGTTTCCAGTCAGACCTGGTTCTGAACAGCTGTGATCTGATCGGGTGCAGCTGTTTCCCTGCGGGTCTGACCGGGATCCAGGTCTCCGGACTGACCCCCAGACTGCGGTTCAGCTCGGTTTCCTACCTGTTGCAGGTGAGGAGGTGACGCGCGGCCTCGTGCGGCATGTCTCGTGCAGGCAGCGGAGGACCGGGCTGGATGATCCGGGTTCGGCTCAGCGGCTCCGGGGCAGCAGACGTGCTGGAGGGGTCCGGTGGAGTTCAGAGTCTCCGCCGGGTCCCTCTTTTATACCCGCGTCCCTCTGCGGGTCGTGACGCCTCGTTTCCATGGAGACAGTCCCATTAAAGCCAGACAGAGCAGGACTCCCAGGAAGCTGCACCCCAGGGACCTGCAGGGGCCAGGGGCCGCCTCTCCCCGCCCCGCCCCCCTCCCCGCTGCAGGAGTCGTGTTTTCCGGCGCCTCCTCCTCCGTCACGACCCGGAGCCCCGGAGCCCCGGAGCCCCGGAGCCCCGGAGCCCCGGAGCCCCGGATCCCTGTGAGTCCTGCAGCCCAGATAACTTTCACTGCTGAGCTTTAAACTGCAGGCCAGTAAAAGTACTTTCCATGAGTATTTCTTACATCCCAGAGGTTAAACTGTATATTTTATTTACTTATTGTTTGTGTTTTTTAATCAAAAAGCCGACTGGGGACAAGTGAATCAGCTGTCTGTCAAACTTTATCTATAATAATAATAATAATAATAATAAACTTTGCTCTTTAGGAAGCTGAGAACAGAACACGTGTTTGTGATCACAGGAGCTCTGAGCAGCCTCCGGGGCCTCCGGGGCCTCCGGGGCCCAGAAACCCAAAGAAATGTCTTCAGAATCTGTTGAACCCTGCCGAACAAACCCCGTATCTCCAGGTGTTGGACATCCTCCTTCAGCTGAACGAAATTCAAATTCAATCAGCTTTTCTGGCATGAATGCAGAGCGACAGTACTGGCAGAGCTGCATGTAAATTACACAAGGACAATTCATTTCATTAAGTAAGGACATAAAACAGTAAGTTGGGTTTGTGTGATAATACAAAATAAAATAAATAGATAAAACTGTAGACGTGGTATTAATAGACAAAATAATAATAACCAATTAGTTTATTAAAACAACAATTACTGAAAATCAAACAATCAAAATAATAATAATTTGAAAATCAGTCCAGTTCTTCATTAGTCACTAAAAGGAGCTCAGCACTCAGTGAAGTATTTCTG
>NW_024042588.1:0-6000 GCF_014851395.1 Micropterus salmoides | reverse complement strand
TCTTTTTTGAGGAACAGGGTCTGGTTTAGCACCAGTTGCCGGTGAGGAACCGTTGCTGTTGAGGAACAGGGTCTGGTTTAGCACCAGTTGCTGGTGAGGAACAGTTGCTATTGTCGAACAGGGTCTGGTCTTTTTTGAGGAACAGGGTCTGGTTTAGCACCAGTTGCCAGTGAGGAACAGTTGCTATTGTGGAACAGGGTCTGGTTTGGCACCAGTTGCCGGTGAGGAACAGTTGCTATTGTGGAACAGGGTGTGGTCTTTTTGAGGAACAGGGTCTGTTTTAGCACCAGTTGCCGGTGAGGAACAGTTGCTATTGTGGAATAGGGTCTGGTTTAGCACCAGTTGCCGGTGAGGAACAGTTGCTATTGTGGAACAGGGTCTGGTCTTTTTTGAGGAACAGGGTCTGGTTTAGCACCAGTTGCCGGTGAGGAACAGTTGCTATTGTGGAACAGGGTCTGGTTTAGCACCAGTTGCCGGTGAGGAACAGTTGCTGTTGAGGAACAGGGTCTGGTTTAGCACCAGTTGCCGGTGAGGAACAGTTGCTATTGTGGAACAGGGTCTGGTTTAGCACCAGTTGCCGGTGAGGAACAGTTGCTATTGTGGAACAGGGTCTGGTTTAGCACCAGCTGCCGGTGAGGAACAGTTGCTATTGTGGAACAGGGTTTGGTCTTTTTTGAGGAACAGGGTCTGGTTTAGCACCAGTTGCCGGTGAGGAACAGTTGCTATTGTGGAACAGGGTCTGGTTTAGCACCAGTTGCCGGTGAGGAACAGTTGCTGTTGAGGAACAGGGTCTGGTTTAGCACCAGTTGCCGGTGAGGAACAGTTGCTGTTGAGGAACAGGGTCTGTCTTTTTTGAGGAACAGGGTCTGGTTTAGCACCAGTTGCCGGTGAGGAACAGTTGCTATTGTGGAACAGGGTCTGGTTTAGCACCAGTTGCCGGTGAGGAACAGTTGCTATTGTGGAACAGGGTCTGGTTTAGCACCAGTTGCCGGTGAGGAACAGTTGCTGTTGTGGAACAGGGTCTGGGTTAGCACCAGTTGCCGGTGAGGAACAGTTGCTGTTGAGGAACAGGGTCTGGTCTTTTTTGAGGAACAGGGTCTGGTTTAGCACCAGTTGCCGGTGAGGAACAGTTGCTATTGTGGAACAGGGTCTGGTTTAGCACCAGTTGCCGGTGAGGAACAGTTGCTATTGTGGAACAGGGTCTGGTTTAGCACCAGTTGCCGGTGAGGAACAGTTGCTGTTGTGGAACAGGGTCTGGGTTAGCACCAGTTGCCGGTGAGGAACAGTTGCTGTTGTGGAACAGGGTCTGGGTTAGCACCAGTTGCCGGTGAGGAACAGTTGCTATTGTGGAACAGGGTCTGGTTTAGCACCAGTTGCCGGTGAGGAACAGTTGCTATTGTGGAACAGGGTCTGGTTTAGCACCAGTTGCTATTGTGGAACAGGGTCTGGTCTTTTTTGAGGAACAGGGTCTGGTTTAGCACCAGTTGCCGGTGAGGAACAGTTGCTGTTGTGGAACAGGGTCTGGTTTAGCACCAGTTGCCGGTGAGGAACAGTTGCTGTTGTGGAACAGGGTCTGGTTTAGCACCAGTTGCCGGTGAGGAACAGTTGCTGTTGTGGAACAGGGTCTGGTTTAGCACCAGTTGCCGGTGAGGAACAGTTGCTGTTGTGGAACAGGGTCTGGTTTAGCACCAGTTGCCGGTGAGGAACAGTTGCTGTTGTGGAACAGGGTCTGGTTTAGCACCAGTTGCTATTGTGGAACAGGGTCTGGTCTTTTTTGAGGAACAGGGTCTGGTTTAGCACCAGTTGCCGGTGAGGAACAGTTGCTATTGTGGAACAGGGTCTGGTTTAGCACCAGTTGCCGGTGAGGAACAGTTCCTGTTGTGGAACAGGGTCTGGTTTAGCACCAGTTGCCGGTGAGGAACAGTTGCTGTTGTGGAACAGGGTCTGGTTTAGCACCAGTTGCCGGTGAGGAACAGTTGCTGTTGTGGAACAGGGTCTGGTTTAGCACCAGTTGCCGGTGAGGAACAGTTGCTGTTGTGGAACAGGGTCTGGTTTAGCACCAGTTGCCGGTGAGGAACAGTTGCTATTGTGGAACAGGGTCTGGTTTAGCACCAGTTGCCGGTGAGGAACAGTTGCTGTTGTGGAACAGGGTCTGGTTTAGCACCAGTTGCCGGTGAGGAACAGTTGCTGTTGTGGAACAGGGTCTGGTTTAGCACCAGTTGCCGGTGAGGAACAGTTGCTGTTGTGGAACAGGGTCTGGTTTAGCACCAGTTGCCGGTGAGGAACAGTTGCTATTGTGGAACAGGGTCTGGTTTAGCACCAGTTGCCGGTGAGGAACAGTTGCTGTTGTGGAACAGGGTCTGGTTTAGCACCAGTTGCTATTGTGGAACAGGGTCTGGTCTTTTTTGAGGAACAGGGTCTGGTTTAGCACCAGTTGCCGGTGAGGAACAGTTGCTGTTGTGGAACAGGGTCTGGTTTAGCACCAGTTGCCGGTGAGGAACAGTTGCTGTTGTGGAACAGGGTCTGGTTTAGCACCAGTTGCCGGTGAGGAACAGTTGCTGTTGTGGAACAGGGTCTGGGTTAGCACCAGTTGCCGGTGAGGAACAGTTGCTGTTGTGGAACAGGGTCTGGGTTAGCACCAGTTGCCGGTGAGGAACAGTTGCTATTGTGGAACAGGGTCTGGGTTAGCACCAGTTGCCGGTGAGGAACAGTTGCTATTGTGGAACAGGGTCTGGTTTAGCACCAGTTGCTATTGTGGAACAGGGTCTGGTCTTTTTTGAGGAACAGGGTCTGGTTTAGCACCAGTTGCCGGTGAGGAACAGTTGCTGTTGTGGAACAGGGTCTGGTTTAGCACCAGTTGCCGGTGAGGAACAGTTGCTGTTGTGGAACAGGGTCTGGTTTAGCACCAGTTGCCGGTGAGGAACAGTTGCTGTTGTGGAACAGGGTCTGGTTTAGCACCAGTTGCCGGTGAGGAACAGTTGCTGTTGTGGAACAGGGTCTGGTTTAGCACCAGTTGCCGGTGAGGAACAGTTGCTGTTGTGGAACAGGGTCTGGTTTAGCACCAGTTGCCGGTGAGGAACAGTTGCTGTTGAGGAACAGGGTCTGGTTTAGCACCAGTTGCCGGTGAGGAACAGTTGCTATTGTGGAACAGGGTCTGGTTTAGCACCAGTTGCCGGTGAGGAACAGTTGCTATTGTGGAACAGGGTCTGGTTTAGCACCAGCTGCCGGTGAGGAACAGTTGCTATTGTGGAACAGGGTTTGGTCTTTTTTGAGGAACAGGGTCTGGTTTAGCACCAGTTGCCGGTGAGGAACAGTTGCTATTGTGGAACAGGGTCTGGTCTTTTTTGAGGAACAGGGTCTGGTTTAGCACCAGTTGCCGGTGAGGAACAGTTGCTGTTGAGGAACAGGGTCTGGTTTAGCACCAGTTGCTGTTGAGGAACAGGGTCTGGTTTAGCACCAGTTGCCGGTGAGGAACAGTTGCTGTTGAGGAACAGGGTCTGGTTTAGCACCAGTTGCTGGTGAGGAACAGTTGCTATTGTCGAACAGGGTCTGGTCTTTTTTGAGGAACAGGGTCTGGTTTAGCACCAGTTGCCGGTGAGGAACAGTTGCTGTTGAGGAACAGGGTCTGGTTTAGCACCAGTTGCTGGTGAGGAACAGTTGCTATTGTCGAACAGGGTCTGGTCTTTTTGAGGAACAGGGTCTGGTTTAGCACCAGTTGCCAGTGAGGAACAGTTGCTATTGTGGAACAGGGTCTGGTTTAGCACCAGTTGCCGGTGAGGAACAGTTGCTATTGTGGAACAGGGTGTGGTCTTTTTGAGGAACAGGGTCTGTTTTAGCACCAGTTGCCGGTGAGGAACAGTTGCTATTGTGGAATAGGGTCTGGTTTAGCACCAGTTGCCGGTGAGGAACAGTTGCTATTGTGGAACAGGGTCTGGTCTTTTTTGAGGAACAGGGTCTGGTTTAGCACCAGTTGCCGGTGAGGAACAGTTGCTATTGTGGAACAGGGTCTGGTTTAGCACCAGTTGCCGGTGAGGAACAGTTGCTGTTGAGGAACAGGGTCTGGTTTAGCACCAGTTGCCGGTGAGGAACAGTTGCTATTGTGGAACAGGGTCTGGTTTAGCACCAGTTGCCGGTGAGGAACAGTTGCTATTGTGGAACAGGGTCTGGTTTAGCACCAGCTGCCGGTGAGGAACAGTTGCTATTGTGGAACAGGGTTTGGTCTTTTTTGAGGAACAGGGTCTGGTTTAGCACCAGTTGCCGGTGAGGAACAGTTGCTATTGTGGAACAGGGTCTGGTCTTTTTTGAGGAACAGGGTCTGGTTTAGCACCAGTTGCCGGTGAGGAACAGTTGCTGGTGAGGAACAGGGTCTGGTTTAGCACCAGTTGCTGTTGAGGAACAGGGTCTGGTTTAGCACCAGTTGCCGGTGAGGAACAGTTGCTGTTGAGGAACAGGGTCTGGTCTTTTTTGAGGAACAGGGTCTGGTTTAGCACCAGTTGCCGGTGAGGAACAGTTGCTATTGTGGAACAGGGTCTGGTTTAGCACCAGTTGCCGGTGAGGAACAGTTGCTATTGTGGAACAGGGTCTGGTTTAGCACCAGTTGCCGGTGAGGAACAGTTGCTGTTGAGGAACAGGGTCTGGTTTAGCACCAGTTGCCGGTGAGGAACAGTTGCTGTTGTGGAACAGGGTCTGGTTTAGCACCAGTTGCCGGTGAGGAACAGTTGCTATTGTGGAACAGGGTCTGGTTTAGCACCAGTTGCCGGTGAGGAACAGTTGCTATTGTGGAACAGGGTCTGGTTTAGCACCAGTTGCCGGTGAGGAACAGTTGCTATTGTGGAACAGGGTCTGGTTTAGCACCAGTTGCCGGTGAGGAACAGTTGCTGTTGTGGAACAGGGTCTGGTTTAGCACCAGTTGCCGGTGAGGAACAGTTGCTGTTGTGGAACAGAGTCTGGTTTAGCACCAGTTGCCGGTGAGGAACAGTTGCTATTGTGGAACAGGGTCTGGTTTAGCACCAGTTGCCGGTGAGGAACAGTTGCTATTGTGGAACAGGGTCTGGTTTAGCACCAGTTGCTGTTGTGGAACAGGGTCTGGTTTAGCACCAGTTGCCGGTGAGGAACAGTTGCTGTCGTGGAACAGGGTCTGGTTTAGCACCAGTTGCCGGTGAGGAACAGTTGCTATTGTCGAACAGGGTCTGGTTTAGCACCAGTTGCCGGTGAGGAACAGTTGCTATTGTGGAACAGGGTCTGGTTTAGCACCAGTTGCCGGTGAGGAACAGTTGCTATTGTGGAACCTATTGTGTCTGGTTTAGGAAGAAGGAGAGAATGCCGTCCCACAAGCTACAGCTATATATTATTAATAATATTCACGAGTGAATATTGACCTGAAAACAAAAGTGAGGAGCGCTCAGCTGCTGTCCTCTGACAGTGATGGCAGCGCTTTGGTTCTCTGGCGGTGGTTTCTCGTGCTGGATGCCAAGAAGATTAGAAAATCTATGTATTACGTTTAACTGTGTTCTTATGATTGATAAGGACGGGGTTTGAGATGTTTGTGTTAAATTGATGGTATAAAATAGAATTGTTCAGGCCTACAGGTTTTGAAGCAGCAGTCCCAGATTTTTGGAGAGATGAGCCGGCTGATCAGCAAAAATGGGCCAGTCTGAAGTAAAACAAACATTTCTGATAAAATGTAATTAATTAAAATTTTAATGTAACATTGCATTTAAATTACACTAAAACATCAATAAAAATGTAACAATATTTTATTTTATCGAACTCAGTAAGGTAAATTGAGTCGATGGCTAAAAAGGCTTTAAAGAAAAATATCGAATATATTTATCATAATATCAGCATTTGTCTGCCATGGAGGGTTGGCAATCAGTATTTCTAGATGGCCATTTGTTTTTTACTGATTATTAACATTTGATATTTCAGGCCACTCATCGCGCTTTTTTCTACGCGGTCTCAAAATGAGGCATTGCCCCGCCCCCTTAGCAACCTCAGACC
>NW_024042587.1:0-16350 GCF_014851395.1 Micropterus salmoides | reverse complement strand
GGATCCTTCTAGGTTTTTCTGGGCACATCCAACTGTGAGGAGACCCCAGGGTGTGTGCAAGGGAGGGCTAAGAGGCGGTGGTAGATGGGTATTGTTTTGCGATGCCAACATATTTCCCCCCCTATGCTTTCTAAATGAAACTAAATACTATACACACTTCAGCTGTGTATTAGTGATGCAGGAGCAGCAGGATCCCTCCTTTACATAAATATTTGATGTTCTGTCTGAATCAAAGCGTATCATCAGTGTCTACGGCCTGCAGAATGATTGCGGCAGTAGCTCAGTCCGTAGGTTTAGGCTGGGAACCGGAGGGTCGCGGACCAGAACACCTCCTTGAGCAAGCCCCTGAACCCCCAACTGCTCTGGTGCCGCACTGAGTGGCAGCCCCCTCACTCTGACATTTCTCCGTGTGTTGCTATGGTCCTGTTTGTGCATGTGTGTGTCTTTTGGACCTTTGTGTAAAAGGGAGGCCCACTGGACTTTCTGATGAACTACGCTTGAAAGGCATGAATTTCTGACAAATACATGTCAATGCACGTTGTTAATTTCTGCGCCCTCCACCATGTGAAGCTGGTGCCCTTTTTGTTTTCTTCGCCCCTCAGACAGCCTGAGTCCGCCACTGAGTAGAGTTGAAATTCGGACTGAACTCACCTGCAGGTTGAACTGAGGAGACGTTGCGGCTTCACCTTCAGAGGAAACAAACTGTTGCTTCTCCTTCAGTCTGTCACACTCTCACAACTTCACTACTTATATCTACAGAAGGCGCTGTGATGTCACAGCAGACACACCTTTTAAAGAACGCTTAAAAAATGCAGACATTTACAAGGAACCATGTAACTGACCTCCAGGATGTCCTGTTCTTGTTCAAACATGTCATTTGTTCTGTAAGCGTAAACCTGTAAAAAGTACATCAGGTGACATTAGGAACAATGTGGAGCTTCACACTATTCCCCAGCCTTAACCCAAACCCTGGAGGGATCTGTGATTTCTGTTTGGAAGCAGCAGCCTCCCGTTCAGCTCTCCTGTGAGGGAGTTTGTCTTCTGTCTAAAGACCCGGACACATAAAGTGTTACAGCAAAGTTCTCCACGTCTTTGGGAATATTTGGTTCATAGGCTGGTTGGTAAACTACTGTAGCTGGTGAGCTAACTGCTGATATGCTAACAAGGCGGGATCATGCCCACACAGGTTAGTCACAAAACATAGATACAGGGGTGGAAAAATCAAGGGGACTGGTAGATGAAAAAACAAACCAGCAAGCATAATATGTAGTAGTATGTTTGCTATTAAATGTACAATCTGCTTATTAATCATTCAACTCAATTCTCATCACTGCTCACTCTGAATCAGGCTTTATCATTTAACTTAACCCTCCTCATCAGACTGCTCACTGTCTACAATCATCCTCTTTGCACGGCCCAGGAAGTTTATTTTTTTAAGTTCTGCTTCAGCCTCCTTTTCATCTGTGTTTGTCTCTTAACACAAGCCGCTTTCACACTGCCTTATTTTCTTGTAGTATTACGCCTATATGGCGGCTCACTGCACTGTATGATGGTAAGGAGCTAACGCATTCTTATCTCAGAGCGTCATTACCAAAGCTTTCAGACAGCGTGACAAAGCATAATTATTTGATGCTAAAGGTACCCTTCAGCGTCCGTATGAAAGCTGCAGTTTGCTACGTCGCAGCAACACAACGCCTTTCACCCGAATGTTGCTAGCTAGCTAGCTAGCACTTCCGGTCTGTATGCGACACACCTACAGACGCTGAAGGGTATCTTTTGCATCAAATAACAACGCATTGTCACTTTTTATAAAGGGCTGGTATTTGACGCCCTGAGATAAGATCAGTTTAAAGGAGCAGAATAGAGGTCTGATTTGATTCGCCTCTGAGCCGGGAACGTTGGTAGCAACAGAGATGGAACGATGTCTGAGTGAAAAGCCACAGACGGCATGCTGGAACAGTCTTTTTCTAAAAACTTGCAGCTTTAAAACAACCAGCCACACCAAATGTAACCATTCATGAATGTGACAGCGCACTTTTATGAACGCATGAATGGTGACAGAGCACCTTCAACATATGAACACATGAATGTGACAGCGCACCTTTACACATATGAACGCATTACTGGTGACAGAGCACCTTCATACATATGAACACATGACTTGTGACAGCGCACTTTTATGAACACATGAATTGTGACAGCGCACCTTTACACATATGAACACTAACTGGTGACAGCGCACCTTCACCCATGAACACATGAATGGTGACAGAGCACCTTCACACATATGAACACATGACTAGTGACAGCGTACCTCACCCATATGAACACATGAATGGTGACAGCGCACTTTTATGACACATGAATGGTGACAGCGCACCTTTACACATATGAACACGACTGTGACAGCGCACTTTTATGAACACATGAATGGTGACAGTGTTTAAACAGTGATTAAATTTAAATCTTTGAAACCAGATGAGCAGCAAAAGTACCCTTCGTTCCTGCGTTAACATACTTCTATCACATGTGCGAAAGGGAGTAGGAAAGTAAAACATATGTACTCCTACCCCTTTAATTCTTACATTCTTTCAATTAACAATTTTTATATTATTATTATGTTCTAGATACATTTATATACACACACACACCACACAGAAGACAACCACTCACATCCACACCTAAGGAGAGAACATGCAAACTCCACACACCTTCTTGCTGTGAGGCAACAGTGCTAACCACTGCACCACTTTAATGTTATTGTATTGAATATGAGTGAAATCAAGTGTGAGACAGAGACACCACGGAGGAAGAGGTTTAACTCACTGCGACACACTAGAAATCATTTGGATGTATCCAGTATCAGTGTACATGGTCAGATTACTCTACCTAAATTTAAATTATACTAACTTCAGAGGTAAATTACAGGCCCTGCCACAACTACGGGCCCCTATGCGGCTGCATTCCCTTCATATATTTAATTTTATCAAAATATATCATATAGTCTATGATACACTGTATACGCTAATAGAAAAAGTTGATATTGATATTAATTCCTGTTATAGGTATGAGGAGGTTGAAGTTAAATGATTAATAAGCATCTTGTATGTTTACAAAACTTTACTGTCTATGAGATTCTCAGTCATCCAGGTCATAGTTATCCAACGAAGGTTAAAATCAAGGGCAACTGGACTTGGTTGAAGATACTGGAAGACGTTTCGTCCCTCATCCAAAGGACTTCTTCAGTTGTGACTGACTGGCAGGGAAACTCAGCTATTTAACCTCAGTGGGGTCGTTGGCCCGGGTCATCGATACCGCTGGTTTGTTAGTGTTCCTGGTTGCTGTGACGACAGTCGTTACAGTCGTTAAGACTACCTGTAGCCAAGACTGAACGACCATCGTTGGTATCTTCACCTGAGGCCGAGACTGAACGACCATCGTTGGTATCTTCACCTGAGGCCAATAGGTTACGTTTGTTGAGTTTCCTGGGAAGTGATGAAAGGACAGCATTGTAAGTGGGGGATAAGTGGTGGCGTAGACCCCCTCCCCTGTTCAATGACGGCTTCTCCACCCTGGTGTAGATGCTTCCTTGACACCTCTTTCAAACCATCCATCTTCTCTGTCTAAAATGTGCACCTGGTGGTCCTCAAACGAGTGTCCTCTGTCCTTCAGATAAGTAGACTGCAGAGTCTTGACCTGAGGAGTTGGCCCTTCTGTGTTGAGCCATGCGTTTGTGTCGTGGTTGTTTAGTCTCCCCAATATCTGTGCATCCTCACTGCATTGGACCGCATACACTAGATTGCTTTTCTTGTGTTTGGGTGTGCGGTCTTTGGGGTGGACCAGCATCTGTCTTAGTGCGAACAGTAGGTATTGGTCTGTGTGTGGGGGTTTTCTGTAAACACCAATCTGCAGGCTCCTGTCCTCTTCAATGTGTACAGTAGTCCAGGAAGGCCAAACTGTTGTTGTGAACATCTTCTCGTGTGAACTTGATGTTACTGTCCACAGAGTTGATGTGTTCTGTGAAGGCTTGCACTTCCTGGCTTTTAATTTTGACCAAGGTGTCGTCCACATATCTGTACCAGTGGCTCGGTGCTATTCCTCTGAAGGAGTTGAGGGCTTTACTCTCCACTTCTTCCATGTAGATGTTTGCCACAATCGGGGATACCGGTGAGCCCATGGCGCAGCCATGCTTCTGTCTGTAGAATCCACCGTTGTACTGGAAGTAGGTGGTGTTTAGACAGAGGTCGAGTAATTTGCAGTCTGAGTCTAGTTCTGTTGTCCAGGAAGAAGAAGGAAGAAGTCCTTTGGATGATGGACGAAACGTCTTCTAGTATCTTCAACCGAGTCCAGTGCCCTTGATTTTAACCTTCGTTGGACAAAACTTTACTGTTTTGTCCTAAGATTATTTAACAGCAATAGCCGTGTTTCCATCAGCGTTTAATGCGCATTTTGAGGTATCGCATTAGAAAAGGTTAATGGAAACGGCAAAATCCGGGAAAAAAAATCCTTAATTTCGCAAAAAAGTTTTTACGCTCGCTTGAGGTGGTTTTTGTCTTTGTTGAAAAAGAGTAAATGCTCTAAATGGGAGATGCCCGGTTGTGCAGAGTTCTGCACGCCTGCCGAGAATTTCATGCACCTCGCGGCTGGTAACGCTCATTTGTGCTGAGAAAAGAGGTGGATGCAAATCTGGGCAGGTAGCCTTCATCATCTGTTCTGCTGAATTATGCATTCACCTCTTAAAGGTTCTTTTCAGATCCTTTGCTCTGCACACTGATCAGATGGGGTTATCACCGCATATTTTTGCTGAATCTCAATGAATGCTGCTTCTCTCTTCTCTTATTTTTTTCGTATTCAACATCATACCTTATAATCTAAATTTAATGTACTGAAACAATGTATATGTGACACAAAAAGGAAATTTATTAATCGGGCCGGTAAAAAAAATTTGGCAGATGGATTTATTTATCTACCAGTCCCCTTGGCAGCCAAAAATTTAATTTCCACCTCTGGGCGGCGCCAATCCAATTAGACATTTAAAAGCGAAAAGTAAGATTTTAACATCAGTCCTGTAATGAACAGGATGCCAGTGGAGGGAGTTCAACACAGATATATGTGGTCCCTCTTCTTCTTTCCTGTCAGGAGGCGGGCAGCAGCATTTTGGACTAGCTGCAGGCGTAGAATTGATGACTGATCTAAGCCCCCCTAAAAAGAGTTACAATAGGCAAGACAGGAAGTTATGAAGACATTAATCACCCTCTCTAAATCTGTAGGAGGGAGATAGGCCTTTCCCTTGGCTATAGTTCTTAACTGGAAGAAGTAGAATCTAACAGTGGAGGAAATCTGTTCATCAAATTTAAAGACACTGTCCAAAAAGACATCAACACTTGTCACAGTTGAGCAAGTATTAAAAGCTAAAGGGCCGAGAGTACCGACACAAAGCAGTTCATGGTGTCAAAACATTATGACCTCGACCTCGTTTAGGTTGAGGAAGTTTAGACTCATCCTGTTTTGATGTCCTTTAGGCATTACAAGAACAATTTGTGAGCCACAGATGATGAATCACCTCAGATAGGGAGATTGAAATGGGCTCAAACTGATCCAGGACCAAATAGCAAGAACAGAGGGGTCACGGTCAGAGGGTGTGGTTACAGAAGATCAAAGTATTTCGACAAAGAATTTAAGGAAGGAGTCACAGAGGTCTAATGTAGGTATAATATGAACAGAATTACGGGGGTTTCTGAGGGTGTTAAACACATTAAAAAGAACTACAGGCCTGTGACAGTTATTAGAAACCAGGTTAGAAGTATCACATTTTACAGCTCTCTGATGGACAGACAGATGGTGCTGTAGGGTTTCATCTGACACTCTGAGTTTGTTCTTCCACCTTCTCTCAGGTTGCTGACATGCTTGTCTGAGAACACGGGTAGGTAGCCAGGGTAACGTTGCCAGGATGGATGTGGTATGTTCTTGTCTCTTTTGTCAAACTTTTGTCAAATTGTCAAAAGCCAGGCAGCCGAGTTCTGAACGAGCTATAGACGGGATCGGGCCTTTATACAGGGATTTCCAGTAATCCAGACGGGCTGAGATGAAAGCGTGGATGACTTTTTCAGGGCCTGCATGAGATAAAACATTTTTAGCTTCTGTGATATTTGTTGAAGTTGGAGGAAGCATGATTGTATTACTTGGCTGATCTGTGTGTCAAAATCGAGCTCAGAGTCAAACATCACACCCAACTTGCGAAGGGAAGGTTTGACATGGAGGAGAGGTTCCCCAAGGTTCTTACTAGGTCACAGGTCAGAGAAAAGCCATAGCATGAGGAAGCTTCTCCAGGTCAGTACTGGTTAGCAGAAATAGATAAATTTTACCTACATAGAGAGTAGGTGGCTGTTTTTTAAAGCACTGGGAGCTGATACACTGGACGGTACTGAGGCCAGAGCTCCCAGCACCACTGTGCATCGCCTCGCCCTCCTTGCGGCCTCAACACTCTGTGATCAGCTGATCTCACAGTGCTCTCTCTCTTACTCGAGGCAGTCAGGTAGAGAAGGAAGCACACATACAGTCAGTCACAGAGCTACAACGTTTTGAACTTCAGATGTGTTTATAGTTAATAAGTATATGTTGGTATATGTTCTGTAACACAGTTTTTTTTGTTTGTTTGTTTGTTTTTTAAACCTGTCCTGCCCAGCAGCCTGGTATAGAGTATAATGACCTGGATACCATATTGTGCCAGACAGATTTTACTTTAACAAGAGAGTATTAAAATACTCCTTTGTCTGTTTTATTATTTATTTAATTATGTATTGATTTGTCACCGGGCCGGACAGGGGGGCAGACACGGGGATGGGGGGGCACAAACAGACAGCACAGAGAAAGGACAAGACCTGTAAGAGAAGGGGGATGGAAGGTGGGGACAACAGGGAAAAGCTGTGGGAAACACCAATTGCAGAAAGCAACGAAACCTGCAATAGAACAGAGAGGGGGGCTTGGGGAGGAGAAAAACAACAACAAACAAAAAAAAATAATAATAATAGTAAAAGACAACCAGCCGAACAGCAGCAATAAACAGCTGACATAGTAAGACAACTAAGAGAACAATGAAAACAAGAAACAGTCACACACACTAAATAAGCAACACAGCACAGCCACAAGAGCTGGAATAATAATTAATTTAAATAAGTAATTGAAAGAAAAGCATCAGGAATAATTCTACCAGGGACAAACTAAATTTGTTTGTGTCTGTGTGCGTGTGGGTGAATGTGTCTGTATGTGTGTGTGTACATGTGTGTTCGCATAAGCCTGTTAAAGAATGTAGTTGTTAGTGAGAGTGAGACGCCACGACTGTAACAGGCAGGCAAGAACCCCAGTAGCCAATAGGGGTGGGAGAAAGAAAAAGAATAAATCAAATAAAAACAAAAATAAAAAAAACAAAACAAAGACTCCCAGATGCAGAGAGAGAGAGATGGCTCTGATTGATCCATTTTGAGATATATTGTAGTCTATTGGACAGGAAGTAATGATAAAAATTTGGCAGTTCTAAACCACCACAGTCTTTTGCTTTTTGTTCTGTAACACAGTTTACACACAAATCTGCTACGACAAACTGTAAATTGGATTAAAAGACAGTAAAATAGAATGTTTAAAGATATAATCAGCCAGTCTCCATGTTTTGGTCATATTTACTATTTACATGTTGTTTACTGGGAGTTTTATGTAAAATACTGTTTATTTACACGTAGTCATGTTACAAATAACACAAATGAATATCGATCAATATAGAAGAGATCAATGCTACACAGGGAGGTAAAATGAGAATAAAAAGATGTGTGAAAAACATTTGTCTCAGTCAGAGCTAAAGAGGCTTGTAGGTCTCAGTACTATGAGTCAGCCGCAAGATGGAGATAAATACCGTGTGTTCAAATGGATCTTTGCTGTAATGTCTACTCCAGTTTTCTGACCAACTATAACTAACACTAGTTTTATGTGACCAGACCACTTTTATTACAGAAACAGCAAAGGTAAGACACCGTTGGAGTTGGGATTATACAAATGTAGGTTAGTTTTTATCTGTGTTTTATTCAGTGAGTTTAGGGCGTAAAGTGATGAGTTATACTGCTAGATCAGGGGCTCCTCCTACTAATCATTTATTCAGCCTCTCTTCCACGCTGCGCCGAGCTGCGACCGCTTTGAGGCACAGATGGTAACAAAAAGGACTAATCTGAGTTGGTGTTCTGCTGCTGGTGGATTGTGCTCGTGCCCAGTTTCAGGAAAATAAGGCCCGTTGTGAGATTACATGCTTAATGAGAGAAAGAGAAAGAAATGAGGAGAGAGATCAGCTGCTGATATTCTGCTGTACGTTGGTCCTGGAGAACTACTGCACAGGACGGATCTTCATGCTGATGGTCTTCAGGGAGTAGTATAACCCTTCCAATGGCCACTCCACTCCAACAGCAAAGAGAGTTTTGTCAGCCCCCCAGCGATAAACCCCGTTGGGTTTGTAAGTGACATTCGTTGTACCAGAACGCCCCCAAGAATGATCTGGCACAGTTACCGGGCCAGGAGTCCTGGTCTTTGTCAAAGGTGGAGAACTTCTGTCCGCTGTTAAGACTCAAGGAGTCTCCTACAGACACACAGAAGAACCACAGGGTTAGTAAATTTGCATTATCTATAAGTATCAGCTGAACTTTTCACAGCCTGCAGTCTTCTATCAGACAGACTGATGAGACCAGTTATGGTCCAGACAGCTGAAGTCACCAGCAGGTCGATCTCTGATCGACTCAGTGTTTCACCTGGATGAAACGTAAGAAAATCACACGGTCTATTCCTTTTTTGTAAGTGAAAGTAACAGGTAAAACTTTCAAAATAAAAGTAGGATCATGTACTGTGTAGTTAGAAAGGTTATTATAGACTAAAACTAAAACTAACAACTAACTAAACATTTATAAGACCTGACCTATAACTTCAGATTAAGAAAAGTGAACTGGTATCATATGAAGCTTAAGTTAATTATATTTTAGATATTATTATTTAATTAAACCTTCATAACAAATTCATACTTGCTATGTGGAAGCTCAACCAGCAGAGGTCACTCTACCCCTGCTGAGGCGCCAGTGGAAAAATGTTTCTGACTTGTGTTGAAGGGGCATTATGAGTTTTCAGCGACCACTAGCGGTGCGGTTTTAAGATTGCACCCAGCAGTGTTGGGCAAGATACTTGGAAAATGTAGTGAGCTAAGCTACTAGCTACTCTACATTAAATGAAGCTTCACTACACAGAAGTAAGTAAATAAATCTATATATATACATATAGATATATATCTGTGTGTGTGTGTGTGTGTGTGTGTGTGTGTGTGTGTGTGCGCTAGAGAGAGGGGGAGTTTGGGGTGCAGCAACCTGCTCAAGATGTAGAAGTGTAGAAAGACACATCTTACTCACCCGCCCCTCCATTGATGAATCCAGATACACTCAGTTTATATCCGTTACACTCTGAATCGATGGAGAATGAAGAGTAGCGAGCAAACACTTTCTTCCCCTCAAAGTCCTCCATGTCGACCAGCAGCTCATATTTTCTTTGCTTAGTCAGTTGGTAGATGTTCTCAAGACCTGCACACACACAAACACACACATACACACTGTATATATACATGTACACACTGGGCACAGTTTGACATTTTGGACAGACGTGGAGATAATTGATTAAAACACTCTCACACTAACTGATCTAGACTTTAGACACAAAACTTGGTCAGTCTCATTTCTGGATTCACACAACAAAGTTTCACAAAGTCACATTAGTGTTAGTTAGGTTTGGTTTCTCACCGAGCCAGTACTCTCCAGCAGCGCTACCAAAGCCCAGCTTGTACTGATCCCAGCCCCTGTAGAAGTTCACGGTGCCGTCCATCCTCCTCTGGAACACCTGGGGGGGACGGGATGGAGGGAGAACTAGCTAAACACACCAGATACCTGACAGCTCATGTTTCCAGGCAACAAGGTTTTACTGCTATGTCATTTATTGTGAAAGTCCAACAGGAAGTGCTGATACTGAAAGTCACTCTGTGGTAATACTCACCGTCCAGCGACCTCCTTCTGTCGTCATGTCACAGTACACCTACACACAAACACATTCAGTAGGAAACTTAACACGGCATATTCAAACATGCTACTGGTGCAACAACTATCTAACATACTTATCCATCCAATAACATCTGTTATCCATATCTGTTGTATTAGTAAGTATCAGTCAGAACTTGTAACTATGTTTCTGTTAGAGGTGAAGTGTACCTGGACAGCAGACCTCTCTCCAAGGGGATAGATGGTGTACACTCCACTGGGGACGCTCTTGTCTTGTTTGTAGATGTCACTGCAGTCCACCGGTTGGACGAGCTGCTGGCAGCTGGTCAACAGAGGAGCCAGGAGGAGGAAGACGACTGATACCAGCTGGAACAGAGCACATGTTGTCGTTCTGACTGAGCTTTGACTCTTACACACTGTTTTAACAGTTTGGCTTCTAGTTTCATGGCGGTGTGGGCAAAGACACCTCTAAGGTGGAGCTAACTGACAATAATTATCTGCCTGGGTTGTTGCTGTAGCAACCATCTAAGCTACCGATATCACAAGCCTCTTCACAGTTTAACAGGACTTTGAGATCTGTAAAATATCAGTTCACAAACTCACCTTCATTGTCAGATTTCTGCTGAAACTGCTGATGTGGATCCGTCTGATGCTCTGAAAATACAGCAACAATATATTTGTTTCGTCACTGAACTCACATGGAACAGATTATTATGTGAATGCAGAATAAGTAGAATTTAAATTTGGTGTTTAGGTTGTAGCTCCGTCACTCCCCAATACACTAAGCTGGGAGGGACAGTAATAACTTCCCTCACAAAACTGCATTAGATACAAATCATGACACCGACTGTTGAATAGAATTGATCAGGGTTCAAAGTCTTTCTGTGATTTAGAATTGTTATTTCATGGTAATATAGGATTTTTAGAATATTAGAGTCACCTCTCAGTAAAATCAAACACAATTCTGCAGCATCACAAACTACAGACATGTTGACAGACTTCACCGCCATCACTTCATACAACCACAGTCTGCAGCTCTACAGACGCTCTGCAGTCACTCAGGAATCAACACATACTCAACCAAACTCATCAGTATTTGGGAATATCACACATGATTATATATAAGTTCATAAAACAGTTGCATTTTTAATTGAAATGCAATATTTAAATATTGCAAATTATTGCAACATGACTAAATGTTTATGAAGTTCAGCTCTATGTTTTGCTAATTCAGTCATTTTGGTTAAAAAAACTGCCCAAAGCCTCTGTGAGATCCTGGAGGAGCTGAGAATTTATTTAGACATGTGTAATGTCTCCTGGTTGGATGCTTACCTGTCTGAACTCACCTGCAGGTTGAACTGAGGAGACGTTGCGGCTTCACCTTCAGAGGAAACAAACTGCTGCTTCTCCTTCAGTCTGTCACACTCTCACAACTTCACTACTTATATCTACAGAAGGCGCTGTGATGTCACAGCAGACACACCTTGTAGAAAAATATTAAATAAATGCAGACAATCCATGGAACAGTGTAACTGACCTCCAGGACGTCCTGATCTTGTTAGGGCCCGAGCACGACCGTGTGAGGTCCCTATTGAATTTGCTCGGAATTTTTTTTAATTTTTTTTTTTCTGCAAAGTAGGCCCAAATGACATGGCCTAAACATACTCGAAAACTCACCAAAATTGTCACTGTCAGAACATGTCAGAACCGGTGAAAAATTTCGTATTCTACAAGTTTCGCACATGGGCGTTGCAAAATGACTCGCTAGCGCCACCTAGAAAATTGGAAAAAATTAGCCCCTCGTTCACGTTCAACCTACATGTACGAAATTTTCTGGGGACATGTATCATATCAAGACGCACAAAAAAGCCTCAAGAACCCATAGCCTAAAGTCAACAGGAAGTCGGCCATTTTGAATTTTACGGCCATTTTTGGATGATTTACACACTTCGTACTTTAACGAACTCCTCCTAGGGAGTTAGTCGGATCGACGTCAAATTTCTGCTGTGCCTTCTAAAGGCATTGACGATGAAAAGTTGTGCTATTTGCGCGTTTTCGTCAATGGGCGTGTCCGTGGCGTCGATGATTCGCAATGAAACAGGAAGTTGTTGTAACTTCAGTGTACATGCTCACATCCGGACCAAACTGTACATGTAGGATGAGAGTCCCGCCCTGAACACATGTACATGCCGACATTCACCCACAGTCATAGCGCCACCTGCTGGCAACAGAAAGTGACCTTTAACGAAGCAGCCCCCGCCGCACGTTTCACCTACGTGCACGAATTTTCTGTGGTACGTGTATCTTGTCCAGACGCACAAAAAAGTCTCTTGGAGCCATAGCCTAAACCCAACAGGAAGTCGGCCATTTTGAATTTTACGTCAAATTTTGGATGATTTACACACTTCGTACTTTAACGAACTCCTCCTAGGGATTTAGTCCGACCGACCTCAAATTTCTGCTGTGCCTTCTAAAGGCATTGAAGATGAAAAGTTGTGCTATTTGCAAGTTTTCGTCAATGGGCGTGTCCGTGGCGTGGCATCAAAGATCAGCTCTTCGCCATGACACGGAAGTTGTCGTAACTTCAGTGTACATGCTCACATCTGGACCAAACTGTACATGTAGGATGAGAGTCCCGCCCTGAACACATGTACATGCTGACATTCACCCACAGTCATAGCGCCACCTGCTGGCAACAGGAAGTGACTTTTAACGAAGCAGCCCCCGCCGCACGTTTTACCTACGTGCACGAATTTTCTGTGGTACGTGTATCTTGTCCAGACGCACAAAAAGTCTCTTGGAGCCATAGCCTAAACCCAACACGAAGTCGGCCATTTTGAATTTTACGTCAAATTTTGGATGATTTACACACTTCGTACTTTAACGAACTCCTCCTAGGGATTTAGTCCGACCGACCTCAAATTTGTGCTGTGCCTTCTAAAGGCATTGAAGATGAAAAGTTGTGCTATTTGCAAGTTTTCGTCAATGGGCGTGTCCGTGGCGTGGCGTCAAAGATCAACTCTTCGCCATGACACGGAAGTTGTCGTAACTTCAGTGTACATGCTCACATCTGGACCAAAGTGTACATGTAGGATGAGAGTCCCGCCCTGAACACATGTACATGCTGACATTCACAGACAGTCATAGCGCCACCTGCTGGCAACAGGAAGTGACTTTTAACGAAGCAGCCCCCGCCGCACGTTTTACCTACGTGCACGAATTTTCTGTGGTACGTGTATCTTGTCCAGACGCACAAAAAAGCCTCTTGGAGCGATGCCCTAAAATCAACAGGAAGTAGGCCATTTTGAATTTTACGTCAAATTTTGGATGATTTACACACTTCGTACTTTAACGAACTCCTCCTAGGGATTTAGTCCGACCGACTTCAAATTTGTGCTGTGCCTTCTAAAGGCATTGAAGATGAAAAGTTGTGCTATTTGCGAGTTTTCGTCAATGGGTGTGTCCGTGGCGTGGCGTCAGAGATCAAGTCTTCGCCATGACACAGGAAGTTGTTGTAACTTCAGTGTACATGCTCACATCTGAACCAAACTTTACGTGCTTGATAACTCTCCCACCCCGTTATGGAGGACCGATCCTGACACAGTCAGAAATAAATACAGAAATAAATAAATGCTCAATAAATAAATAAGCATCCAATTAAATACACAAAAAAATAAGTAAATAAATAAATGTAGGTAGTAATTAAATTATACAAGGAGACATAAATGTATATATTTTAATTAGTGCCTTTACTTATTCACCTTTGTTATAATTACCTTATTTGTTTATTCAACTTTATTTATTACTAATTTTTTTAATGTATTTATTTATGTGTGTGTTTTAATATTTTTGTCTGTTTTATTCTTCCGTTGTATTTATTTACCTTATTTATTTTCACCCATGGTATTTATTTCTGCCTGTCTTTTTTAAATTTTTGTATGCATTTCTGCCTCATTATGCAAATGAGGAGGGGCTGTGTCTCAAGGGGTCATCTTCTCTGCTATTGGTGGACCAGTCAGACAGGAGAGCTCCTACTCTGCCTGCAGACATCAACGATCTTGCCCCTCACACAGTCAGATGGCTTCCTTCAGTGCGCTGAGGTGTTTAACAACTCTGAAGACAATACTACCAGCAATGTCTTCCTTCTCTTTTCACGTAGACGCTCCGAGAGACAGTGCTTTCAGTTTGCTGCATGCATGGACACAGAACTGTGGTATAGGGAGAAGCACACGGTCAGCTGGCTGCAGCTAAATCTGGAGTGCACTCGTATTCAATTCTGTATGGTAAATTCAGTTTTAACGGAGCAGAGCGAGCTGACAGGCAGAGTTAGAGACTTTTTCTGTCCGTTTCTCTCTTTACAAAGACGCATGTCAGAGTCTTCTCTGAAGAGGGCAATGAAGTCTCAGTAGTACCCGATGCGAGCACCACATACAACACAATTTATCAAATTACACAACGGATATACAGTAAAAAAATAAGATTGATTGGATTATACTCACAGGAAGTATAAAACCTGTTACATGCGTAACACAGTAATGTCAGGGAAATTACTTTACTTAGATTTAAGTACTGCAGTTGTACATTTGAAATACCTTCCTACCTTTCTGATAGGAAGCCTTCTTGAGGTGGTATAAAACATTTCTTCTTATATTCTGATTTGAGTTGTGGACAACTATGACCACATGAATTAAAAAAGTTAAACATTTCACTGCCCAAGTCAGCTATAACACAAGTCTTGTTCATTAGACTACATGCTGTACAGTATTTGTGGACAGATTTTGTCCCAGGATTTATTATACATTTCTTCTTCTTCGTTGCATGATTTAGAATAATAAGGTGAGAAATGGGTCTATTCTGAGTTCATCCTGCACTGCAGCAGCTAATAAAGTCCATTTAATCCCAAAAACGCTTTTCTTTTAGGCAGGCTGGAGCAGAAAACAACTCACCTTTCTCAAGTTGTACAGTAATGTCACATGTGTATGAAGGTGGATCAAACAAGCTAATCTTAAATGTCAAAGTAGAGAGGAGCCTAGTAGGCCTATTTATTTTCATTCATTACACAATATGAATAAGCTATGCAGACAGTTGTAAAGAAAGAACATCTTTTTCTTCTGTTCTCTACTTGTTATAGTTACACAGTATTAGGGGTGTGGGCTGTATTAAAAGTACACTGTTCTCCCATGCTCTAACACACAGTAACGATGAAATGTGTGCTGTTCTCACATTCTTCTTCTCTATGTACACATAAGCAACAAGGCAGGGAAATATAAAAGGAATTTATTTTATTGTTTGGGTACATTATTGTTCAGTGTACATGCTCACATCTGAAACAAACTTTACGTGCTTGATAACTGTCCCACCCCGCAGACATCTACACACCAATACCGATTTATATTCATAGCGGCAAGTGCTATGTAGCTCCACATAGGGGACACAGGAAGTGACATATAACACCTTCATGCGGCGTCATAACCGCGTAGCAAATTCACAGCCGCACCGGCAGAGCTCGAGAATATGCAAATCGGCTGGTTCACGCGCGGACGCGCTTACAAGTGCGAGGGCCCGCCCAACGCTGCTTGCAGCTTTAATTTTTTATTTTTTCTTTTTTTTTCTGCAAAGTAGGCCCAAATGACATGGCCAACCCAACACGAAGTCGGCCATTTTGAATTTTACGTCAAATTTTGGATGATTTACACACTTCGTACTTTAACGAACTCCTCCTAGGGATTTAGTCCGACCGACCTCAAATTTGTGCTGTGCCTTCTAAAGACATTGAAGATGAAAAGTTGTGCTATTTGTGAGTTTTCGTCAATGGGTGTGTCCGTGGCGTGGCGTCAAAGATCAAGTCTTCGCCATGACACAGGAAGTTGTTGTAACTTCAGTGTACATGCTCACATCTGCACCAAACTTTACGTGCTTGATAACTCTCCCACCCCGCAGACATCTACACACCAATACCGATTTATATTCATAGCGGCAAGTGCTATGTAGCTCCACATAGGGGACACAGGAGGTGACATATAGCATCTTCATGTGGCGTCGGAACCGCGTAGCAAATTCACAGCCGTACCGGCAGAGCTCCAGAATGTGCAACTCGGCCGGCTCACACCCGGACGCGCTACAAGTGCGAGGGCCCGCCCAACGCTGCTTGCAGCTTTAATTTCTGTTAAGTTCTCTGTGTGTAGCATGAAGGGACTACAAACTACAGACTTTCACAAAGTGCTGTATAATGATAAATGTATAATGATAAATAATCTACCTTGTACCTTGTATCTATCTAAAG
>NW_024042586.1:0-2808 GCF_014851395.1 Micropterus salmoides | reverse complement strand
CAGGTTGTTTGAGAATTGAAGGGCTTACACTTGGACTGACGTGGCCCGGCTAGCTCAGTCGGTAGAGCATGAGACTCTTAATCTCAGGGTCGTGGGTTCGAGCCCCACGTTGGGCGTCTTCCTATTAGCTCAATCCGTGGGGACTTGGCTTGGGAGTAAAGACTTGCTGGATTGAGCCCCCTGAGCAACGCTCTGAAAACTAACTCTTCACGGTACAATGTCTGCCCACTCTTGGATTGGTTAAATCCAGAGGCCTAAATTGAGGGAGCATTAGCAAGGCCCTGGACCCCTAACATTTGGCCCGCACTATAATTCTATGTGACACAAAGTTTATCATTTACTCTTTTTACTATCTTCTCCCTTACGAAATTGAAGTTAAGGGATAATTAGCAAACTCAGGGTTGAGCCCCACATTGGGCGCATTCCTATCGGGGCAGAATTAGCTCAATCCATGGGGACTTGGCTTAGGAGTAAAGATTTTCTGGTTGGAGCCCCCTGAGCAACGCTCTGAAAACGTCACTGCTCCCTTGACGCTGTACAATGCCTACCCATTCTAGGATTGGTTAAATCCAGAGGCCTAAATTGAGGGAGCATTAGCAAGGCCCTGGACCCGTAACTGCTCCCTGGGTGCTTTAAAGTGGCAGCCCATTCAAGGATGGGTTAAATGCACAGCCTCAAATTTGCATTGGCCCACACTATAATTCTATGTGACACAAAGTTTATCATTTACTCTTTTTACTATCTTCTCCCTTACGAAATTGAAGTTAAGGGATAATTAGCAAACTCAGGGTCGAGCCCCACGTTGGGCGCATTCCTATCGGGGCAGCATTAGCTCAATCCATGGGGACTTGGCTTAGGAGTAAAGATTTTCTGGTTGGAGCCCCCTGAGCAACGCTCTGAAAACGTCACTGCTCCCTTGACGCTGTACAATGCCTACCCATTCTAGGATTGGTTAAATCCAGAGGCCTAAATTGAGGGAGCATTAGCAAGGCCCTGGACCCCTAACATTTGGCCCACACTATAATTCTATGTGACTCAAAGTTTATCATTTACTCTTTTTACTATCTTCTCCCTTACGAAATTGAAGTTAAGGGATAATTAGCAAACTCAGGGTCGAGCCCCACGTTGGGCGCATTCCTATCGGGGCAGCATTAGCTCAATCCATGGGGACTTGGCTTAGGAGTAAAGATTTTCTGGTTGGAGCCCCCTGAGCAACGCTCTGAAAACGTCACTGCTCCCTTGACGCTGTACAATGCCTACCCATTCTAGGATTGGTTAAATCCAGAGGCCTAAATTGAGGGAGCATTAGCAAGGCCCTGGACCCCTAACATTTGGCCCACACTATAATTCTATGTGACTCAAAGATTATCATTTACTCTTTTTACTATCTTCTCCCTTACGAAATTGAAGTTAAGGGATAATTAGCAAACTCAGGGTCGAGCCCCACGTTGGGCGCATTCCTATCGGGGCAGCATTAGCTCAATCCATGGGGACTTGGCTTAGAGTAAAGATTTTCTGGTTGGAGCCCCCTGAGCAACGCTCTGAAAACGTCACTGCTCCCTTGACGCTGTACAATGCCTACCCATTCTAGGATTGGTTAAATCCAGAGGTCTAAATTGAGGGAGCATTAGCAAGGCCCTGGACCCGTAACTGCTCCCTGGGTGCTTAAAGTGGCAGCCCATTCAAGGATGGGTTAAATGCACAGCCTCAAATTCGCATTTGGCCCACACTATAATTCTATGTGACACAAAGTTTATCATTTACTCTTTTTACTATCTTCTCCCTTACGAAATTGAAGTTAAGGGATAATTAGCAAACTCAGGGTCGAGCCCCACGTTGGGCGCATTCCTATCGGGGCAGCATTAGCTCAATCCATGGGGACTTGGCTTGGGAGTAAAGATTTTCTGGTTGGAGCCCCCTGAGCAACGCTCTGAAAACGTCACTGTTCCCTTGACGCTGTACAATGCCTGCCCATTCTAGGATTGGTTAAATCCAGAGGCCTAAATTGAGGGAGCATTAGCAAGGCCCTGGACCCGTAACCGCTCCCTGGGTGCTGTACAATAGCTTCCCATTCAAGATGGATTAAACGCAGAGCCTCAAATTCGCATTTGGGAAATTTGGCCCAATACTATAATTGTATGTGATATATAAAGTTTATTATTTACGATCTTTGCTATCTTCTTCCCTACTAAATTAGAGTTAGCAGCTAACCACATTATCATGTGAGATTACAGGTTGTTTGAGAATTGAAGGGCTTACACTTGGACTGACGTGGCCCGGCTAGCTCAGTCGGTAGAGCATGAGACTCTTAATCTCAGGGTCGTGGGTTCGAGCCCCACGTTGGGCGTCTTCCTATTAGCTCAATCCGTGGGGACTTGGCTTGGGAGTAAAGACTTGCTGGATTGAGCCCCCTGAGCAACGCTCTGAAAACTTAACTCTTCACGGTACAATGTCTGCCCACTCTTGGATTGGTTAAATCCAGAGGCCTAAATTGAGGGAGCATTAGCAAGGCCCTGGACCCCTAACATTTGGCCCACTATAATTCTATGTGACACAAAGTTTATCATTTACTCTTTTTACTATCTTCTCCCTTACGAAATTGAAGTTAGGATAATTAGCAAACTCAGGGTTGAGCCCCCATTGGGCGCATTCCTATCGGGGCAGAATAGCTCAATCCATGGGGACTTGGCTTAGGAGTAAAGATTTTCTGGTTGGAGCCCCCTGAGCAACGCTCTGAAAACGTCACTGCTCCTTGACGCTGTACAATGCCTACCCATTCTAGGATTGGTTAAATCCAGAGGCCTAAAT
>NW_024042585.1:0-34879 GCF_014851395.1 Micropterus salmoides | reverse complement strand
GCTATTGGTGACCAGTCAGACAGGAGAGCTCCTACTCTGCCTGCAACATCAACGATCTTGCCCCTCACACAGTCAGATGGCTTCCTTCAGTGCGCTGAGGTGTTTAACAACTCTGAAGACAATACTACCAGCATGTCTTCCTTCTCTTTTCACGTAGACGCTCCGACAGACAGTGCTTTCAGTTTGCTGCATGCATGGACACAGAACTGCGGTATAGGAGAAGCACACGGTCAGCTGGCTGCAGCTAAATCTGGAGTGCACTCGTATTCAATTCTGTATGGTAAATTCAGTTTTAACGGAGCAGAGCGAGCTGACAGGCAGAGTTAGAGACTTTTTCTGTCTTTCTCTCTTTACAAAGACGCATGTTGCAGTCAGAGTCTTCTCTGAGAATGAAGTCAGAGTACCCGATGCGAGCACACATACAACCAATTTATCAAATTACACAACGGATATACAGTATGAAAATAAGATGATTGGATTATACTCACAGGAAGTATAAAACCTGTTACATGCGTAACACTAATGTCAGGGAAATTACTTTACTTAGATTTAAGTACTGCAGTTGTACATTTGAAATACCTTCCTACCTTGATAGGAAGCCTTCTTGAGGTGGTATAAAACATTTCTTCTTATATTCTGATTGAGTTGTGGACAACTATGACCACATGAATTAAAAAAATTAAACATTTCACTGCCCAAGTCAGCTATAACACAAGTCTTGTTCATCAGACTACATGCTGTGGACAGATTTTGTCCCAGGATTTATTATGCATTTCTTCTTCTTCGTTGCATGATTTAGAATAATAAGGTGAGAAATGGGTCTGTTCTGAGTTCATCCTGCACTGCAGCAGCTAATAAAGTCCATTTAATCCCAAAAACGCTTTTCTTTTAGGCAGGCTGGAGCAGAAAACAACTCACCTTTCTCAAGTTGTACAGTAATGTCACATGTGTATGAAGGTGGATCAAACAGCTAATCTTAAATGTCAAAGTAGAGAGGAGCCTAGTAGGCCTATTTATTTCATTCATTACACAATATGAATAAGCTATGCAGACAGTTGTAAAGAAAGAACATCTTTTTCTTCTGTTCTCTACTTGTTATAGTTACACAGTATTAGGGGTGGGCTGTATTAAAAGTATCCACTGTTCTCATGCTCTAACACACAGTAACGATGAAATGTGTGCTGTTCTCACATTCTTCCTCTGTATGTACACATAAACAACAAGGCAGGGAAATATAAAAGGAATTTATTTATTGTTTGGGTACATTATTGTTCAGTGTACATGCTCACATCTGAAACAAACTTTACGTGCTTGATAACTTCCCACCCCGCAGACATCTACACACCAATACCGATTTATATTCATAGCGGCAAGTGCTATGTAGCTCCACATAGGGGACACAGGAAGTGACATATACACCTTCATGCGGCGTCATAACCGCGTAACAATTCACAGCCGCACCGGCAGAGCTCCAGAATGCAACTCGGCCGGCTCACACGCGGACGCGCTTACAAGTGCGAGGGCCCGCCCAACGCTGCTTGCAGCTTTAATTTATGTGTGTTTTTAATATTTTTGTCTGTTTTATTCTTCTTTGTTTTATTACCTTATTTATTTTACCCATGGTATTTATTTCTGCCTGTCTTTTTTAAATTTTGTATGCATTTCTGCCTCATTATGCAAATGAGGAGGGGCTGTGTCTCAAGGGGTCATCTTCTCTGCTATTGGTGGACCAGTCAGACAGGAGAGCTCCTACTCTGCCTGCAGACATCAACGATCAGTCATGGCTTCCTTCAGTGCGCTGAGGTGTTTAACAACTCTGAAGACAATACTACCAGCAATGTCTTCCTTCTCTTTTCACGTAGACGCTCCGACAGACAGTGCTTTCAGTTTGCTGCATGCATGGACACAGAACTGCGGTATAGGGAGAAGCACACGGTCAGCTGGCTGCAGCTAAATCTGGAGTGCACTCGTATTCAATTCTGTATGGTAAATTCAGTTTTAACGGAGCAGAGCGAGCTGACAGGCAGAGTTAGAGACTTTTTCTGTCCGTTTCTCTCTTTACAAAGACGCATGTTGCAGTCAGAGTCTTCTCTGAGATGCGAGCACGACATACAACACAATTTATCAAATTACACAACGGATATACAGTATGAAAATAAGATTGATTGGATTATACTCACAGGAAGTATAAAACCTCTTACATGGTCTATTAAAAGTAAAGTAACACAAAAATGTCAGGGAAATTACTTTACTTAGATTTAAGTACTGCAGTTGTACATTTGAAATACCTTCCTACCTTTCTGATAGGAAGCCTTCTTGAGGTGGTATAAAACATTTCTTCTTATATTCTGATTTGAGTTGTGGACAACTATGACCACATGAATTAAAAAACATTTCACTGCCCAAGTCAGCTATAACACAAGTCTTGTTCATCAGACTACATGCTGTACAGTATTTGGACAGATTTTGTCCCAGGATTATGCATTTCTTCTTCTTCGTTGCATGATTTAGAATAATAAGGTGAGAAATGGGTCTATTCTGAGTTCATCCTGCACTGCAGCAGCTAATAAAGTCCATTTAATCCCAAAAACGCTTTTCTTTTAGGCAGGCTGGAGCAGAAAACAACTCACCTTTCTCAAGTTGTACAGTAATGTCACATGTGTATGAAGGTGGATCAAACAAGCTAATCTTAAATGTCAAAGTAGAGAGGAGCCTAGTAGGCCTATTTATTTTCATTCATTACACAATATGAATAAGCTATGCAGACAGTTGTAAAGAAAGAACATCTTTTTCTTCTGTTCTCTACTTGTTATAGTTACACAGTATTAGGGGTGTGGGCTGTATTAAAAGTATCCACTGTTCTCCCATGCTCTAACACACAGTAACGATGAAATGTGTGCTGTTCTCACATTCTTCCTCTGTATGTACACATAAACAACAAGGCAGGGAAATTAAAAGGAATTTATTTTATTGTTTGGGTACATTATTGTTCAGTGTACATGTCACATCTGAAACAAACTTTACGTGCTTGATAACTCTCCCACCCCAGACATCTACACCAATACCGATTTATATTCATAGCGGCAAGTGCTATGTAGCTCCACATAGGGGACACAGGAAGTGACATATAGCACCTTCATGCGGCGTCGGAACCGCGTAGGAAATTCACAGCCGCACCGGCAGAGCTCCAGAATATGCAACTCGGCTCACCCGGACCGCTACAAGTGCGAGGGCCCGCCCAACGCGCTGCTTATTAGGGCCCGAGCCGACCGTGCGAGGTCCCTATTGAATTGCTCGGATTTTTTTTTTTTTTTTTTTTTTTTTTTTTCTGCAAAGTAGGCCCAAATGACATGGCCTAAACATACTCGAAAACTCACCAAAATTTGCAAACATGTCAGAACCGGTGAAAAATTTCGTATTCTACAAGTTTCGCACATGGGCGTGGCAAAATGACTCGCTAGCGCCACCTAGAAAATTGGAAATGATTAGCCCCTCGTTCACGTTCAACCTACATGTACGAAATTTTCTGGGGACATGTATCGTATCAAGACGCACAAAAAAGCCTCAAGAACCCATAGCCTAAAGTCAACAGGAAGTCGGCCATTTTGAATTTTATGGCCATTTTTGGATGATTTACACACTTCGTACTTTAACGAACTCCTCCTAGGGATTTAGTCGGATCGACGTCAAATTTCTGCTGTGCCTTCTAAAGGCATTGACGATGAAAAGTTGTGCTATTTGCGAGTTTTCGTCAATGGGCGTGTCCGTGGCGTCGATGATTCGCATGAAACAGGAAGTTGTTGTAACTTCAGTGTACATGCTCACATCTGGACCAAACTGTACATGTAGGATGAGAGTCCCGCCCTGAACACATGTACATGCCGACATTCACCCACAGTCATAGCGCCACCTGCTGGCAACAGAAAGTGACCTTTAACGAAGCAGCCCCCGCCGCACGTTTCACCTACGTGCACGAATTTTCTGTGGTACGTGTATCTTGTCCAGACGCACAAAAAGTCTCTTGGAGCCATAGCCTAAACCAACAGGAAGTCGGCCATTTTGAATTTTACGTCAAATTTTGGATGATTTACACACTTCGTACTTTAACGAACTCCTCCTAGGGATTTAGTCCGACCGACCTCAAATTTTGCTGTGCCTTCTAAAGGCATTGAAGATGAAAAGTTGTGCTATTTGCAAGTTTTCGTCAATGGGCGTGTCCGTGGCGTGGCGTCAAAGATCAGCTCTTCGCCATGACACGGAAGTTGTCGTAACTTCAGTGTACATGCTCACATCTGGACCAAACTGTACATGTAGGATGAGAGTCCCGCCCTGAACACATGTACATGCTGACATTCACAGACAGTCATAGCGCCACCTGCTGGCAACAGGAAGTGACTTTTAACGAAGCAGCCCCCGCCGCACGTTTTACCTACGTGCACGAATTTTCTGTGGTACGTGTATCTTGTCCAGACGCACAAAAAAGCCTCTTGGAGCGATGCCCTAAAATCAACAGGAAGTCGGCCATTTTGAATTTTACGTCAAATTTTGGATGATTTACACACTTCGTACTTTAACGAACTCCTCCTAGGGATTTAGTCCGACCGACCTCAAATTTTGCTGTGCCTTCTAAAGGCATTGAAGATGAAAAGTTGTGCTATTTGCAAGTTTTCGTCAATGGGCGTGTCCGTGGCGTGGCGTCAAAGATCAGCTCTTCGCCATGACACGGAAGTTGTCGTAACTTCAGTGTACATGCTCACATCTGGACCAAACTGTACATGTAGGATGAGAGTCCCGCCCTGAACACATGTACATGCTGACATTCACCCAGTCATAGCGCCACCTGCTGGCAACAGGAAGTGACTTTTAACGAAGCAGCCCCCGCCGCACGTTTACCTACGTGCACGAATTTTCTGTGGTACGTGTATCTTGTCCAGACGCACAAAAAAGCCTCTTGGAGCGATGCCCTAAAATCAACAGGAAGTCGGCCATTTTGAATTTTACGTCAAATTTTGGATGATTTACACACTTCGTACTTTAACGAACTCCTCCTAGGGATTTAGTCCGACCGACTTCAAATTTGTGCTGTGCCTTCTAAAGGCATTGAAGATGAAAAGTTGTGCTATTTGCGAGTTTTCGTCAATGGGTGTGTCCGTGGCGTGGCGTCAGAGATCAAGTCTTCGCCATGACACAGGAAGTTGTTGTAACTTCAGTGTACATGCTCACATCTGAACCAAACTTTACGTGCTTGATAACTCTCCCACCCCGTTTGGAGGACCGATCCTGACACAGTCAGAAATAAATACAGAAATAAATAAATGCTCAATAAATAAATAAGCATCCAATTAAATACACAAAAAAATAAAGTAAATAAATAAATGTAGGTAGTAATTAAATTATACAAGGAGACATAAATGTTATATTTTAATTAGTGCCTTTACTTATTCACCTTTGTTATAATTACCTTATTTGTTTATTCAACTTTATTTATTACTAATTTTTTAATGTATTTATTTATGTGTGTGTTTTAATATTTTTGTCTGTTTTATTCTTCCTTTGTATTTATTTACCTTATTTATTTTCACCCATGGTATTTATTTCTGCCTGTCCTTTTTAAATTTTGTATGCATTTCTGCCTCATTATGCAAATGAGGAGGGGCTGTGTCTCAAGGGGTCATCTTCTCTGCTATTGGTGGACCAGTCAGACAGGAGAGCTCCTACTCTGCCTGCAGACATCAACGATCTTGCCCCTCACACAGTCAGATGGCTTCCTTCAGTGCGCTGAGGTGTTTAACAACTCTGAAGACAATACTACCAGCAATGTCTTCCTTCTCTTTTCACGTAGACGCTCCGACAGACAGTGCTTTCAGTTTGCTGCATGCATGGACACAGAACTGCGGTACAGCACACAGTAACGATGAAATGTGTGCTGTTCTCACATTCTTCCTCTGTATGTACACATAAACAACAAGGCAGGGAAATATAAAAGGAATTTATTTTATTGTTTGGGTACATTATTGTTCAGTGTACATGCTCACATCTGAAACAAACTTTACGTGCTTGATAACTCTCCCACCCCGCAGACATCTACACGCCAATACCGATTTATTCAGAGCGGCAAGTGCTATGTAGCTCCACATAGGGGACACAGGAAGTGACATATAACACCTTCATGCGGCGTCATAACCGCGTAGCAAATTCACAGCCGCACCGGCAGAGCTCCAGAATATGCAACTCGGCCGGCTCACACGCGGACGCGCTTATAAGTGCGAGGGCCCGCCCAACGCTGCTTGCAGCTTTAATTTATTTATTTTTTTTTTTCTGCAAAGTAGGCCCAAATGACATGGCCTAAACATACTCGAAAACTCACCAAAATTTGCAAACATGTCAGAACCGGTGAAAAATTTTGTATTCTACAAGTTTCGCACATGGGCGTGGCAAAATGACTCGCTAGCGCCACCTAGAAAATTGGAAATGATTAGCCCCTCGTTCACGTTCAACCTACATGTACGAAATTTTCTGGGGACATGTATCGTATCAAGACGCACAAAAAAGCCTCAAGAACCCATAGCCTAAAGTCAACAGGAAGTCGGCCATTTTGAATTTTACGGCCATTTTTGGATGATTTACACACTTCGTACTTTAACGAACTCCTCCTAGGGATTTAGTCGGATCGACGTCAAATTTCTGCTGTGCCTTCTAAAGGCATTGACGATGAAAAGTTGTGCTATTTGCGCGTTTTCGTCAATGGGCGTGTCCGTGGCGTCGATGATTCGCAATGCAACAGGAAGTTGTTGTAACTTCAGTGTACATGCTCACATCTGGACCAAACTGTACATGTAGGATGAGAGTCCCGCCCTGAACACATGTACATGCCGACATTCACCCACAGTCATAGCGCCACCTGCTGGCAACAGAAAGTGACCTTTAACGAAGCAGCCCCGCCGCACGTTTCACCTACGTGCACAATTTTCTGTGGTACGTGTATCTTGTCCAGACGCACAAAAAAGTCTCTTGGAGCCATAGCCTAAACCCAACAGGAAGTCGGCCATTTTGAATTTTACGTCAAATTTTGGATGATTTACACACTTCGTACTTTAACGAACTCCTCCTAAGGATTTAGTCCGACCGACCTCAAATTTCTGCTGTGCCTTCTAAAGGCATTGAAGATGAAAAGTTGTGCTATTTGCAAGTTTTCGTCAATGGGCGTGTCCGTGGCGTGGCGTCAAAGATCAGCTCTTCGCCATGACACGGAAGTTGTCGTAACTTCAGTGTACATGCTCACATCTGGACCAAACTGTACATGTAGGATGAGAGTCCCGCCCTGAACACATGTACATGCCGACATTCACCCACAGTCATAGCGCCACCTGCTGGCAACAGGAAGTGACTTTTAACGAAGCAGCCCCCGCCGCACGTTTCACCTACGTGCACGAATTTTCTGTGGTACGTGTATCTTGTCCAGACGCACAAAAAAGCCTCTTGGAGCGATGCCCTAAAATCAACAGGAAGTCGGCCATTTTGAATTTTACGTCAAATTTTGGATGATTTACACACTTCGTACTTTAACGAACTCCTCCTAGGGATTTAGTCCGACCGACCTCAAATTTTTGCTGTGCCTTCTAAAGGCATTGAAGATGAAAAGTTGTGCTATTTGCGAGTTTTCGTCAATGGCCGTATCCGTGGCGTGGCGTCAAAGATCAACTCTTCGCCACGACACAGGAAGTTGTTGTAACTTCAGTGTACATGCTCACATCTGCACCAAACTTTACGTGCTTAATAACTCTCCCACCCCGCTATGGAGGACCAATCCTGACACAGTCAGAAATAAATACAGAAATAAATAAGTGCTCAATAAATAAATAAGCATCCAATTAAATACACAAAAAAATAAAGCAAATAAATAAATGTAGGTAGTAATTAAATTATACAAGGAGACATAAATGTATATATTTTAATTAGTGCCTTTACTTATTCACCTTTGTTATAATTACCTTATTTATTTATTCTCCGTTATAATCTTCAACTTTATTTATTACTAATTTTCTAATATATTTATTTATGTGTGTTTTAATATTTTTGTCTGTTTTATTCCTCCTTTGTATTTTTCTACCTTATTTATTTTCACCCATGGTATTTATTTCTGCCTGTCCTTTTTAAATTTCTGTCTCATTATGCAAATGAGGAGGGGCTGTGTCTCAAGGGGTCATCTTCTCTGCTATTGGTGGACCAGTCAGACAGGAGAGCTCTAGGCCTTCTCTGCCTGCAGACATCAACGATCTTGCCCCTCACACAGTCAGATGGCTTCCTTCAGTGCGCTGAGGTGTTTAATAACTCTGAAGACACTACCAGCCATGTCTTCCTTCTCTTTTCACGTAGACGCTCCAACAGACAGTGCTTTCAGTTTGCTGCATGCATGGACACAGAACTGTGGTATAGGGAGGAGCACACGGTCAGCTGGCTGCAGCTAAATCTGGAGTGCACTCGTATTCAATTCTGTATGGTAAATTCAGTTTTAACGGAGCAGAGCGAGCTGACAGGCAGAGTGAGAGACTTTTCTGTCCGTTTCTCTCTTTACAAAGACGCATGTTGCAGTCAGAGTCTTCTCTGAGTATTAGGGGTGTGGGCTGTATTAAAAG
The DNA here is from genome assembly GCF_014851395.1 of Micropterus salmoides. Lineage (NCBI taxonomy): Eukaryota > Metazoa > Chordata > Actinopteri > Centrarchiformes > Centrarchidae > Micropterus > Micropterus salmoides. The sequence continues at coordinate 26,243 of NW_024042585.1, read as the reverse complement.
TATCCACTGTTCTCCCATGCTCTAACACACAGTAACGATGAAATGTTTGCTGTTCTCACATTCTTCCTCTGTATGTACACATAAACAACAAGGCAGGGAAAATAAAAGGAATTTACTTTATGTTTGGGTACATTATTGTTCAGTGTACATACTCACATCTGAAACAAACTTTACGTGCTTGATAACTCTCCCACCCCGCAGACATCTACACGTCAATACCGATTTATATTCATAGCGGCAAGTGCTATGTAGCTCCACATAGGGGACACAGGAAGTGACATATAGCACCTTCATGCGGCGTCGGAACCACGTAGGAAATTCACAGCCGCACCGGCAGAGCTCCAGAATGTGCAACTCGGCCGGTTCACGCGCGGACGCGCTTACAAGTGCGAGGGCCCGCCCAACGCTGCTTGCAGCTTTAATTATTTATGCTTTTCATCAAGTTTATTTTTTTAGACTAATTGTCATTATTTCACTTCGGATTGCTGCGCTGTGTTGTTTTTTTTGTTCTGCTGGTTGAGTCTTTTCTGTTTTTCTCCACTTCTCCCCTGTTTTCCTGCATGTATCTGCGATTTTGGCAATTGTCGTGTTTTCTGTTGTTTCCTATTGTCCCCCCCCCACCCCCGTTCTCTTACAGGTGCTGTCCTTTCTCTGTGGTGTCTGTTTGTGTTATGTTTGTGCCCCGCACGCCCATTTCGGCACCTGTCTCTGGCCTGGTGACAAATATATACACATACATAATTAAATAAATAATAAAGACGACAAAGGACTAAATTAAAACTCCTTTGTTAAAGCAAAATCTGTCTGGCACAACATGGTATTCAGCTCATACTGCATACCATGCTACTGGGCAGGACAGAAAAAAGAAACCAGTTTGAGATGATTTGAGCTTTGTGACATGGTGCATTATCCTGCTGGGAGTAGCCATCTGTGGTCATAAAGTTGATGGACATGGTCAGCAACAATACTCTGTAGGCTGTCATGTTGAAAAGATGCTCAACTGGTTATAAGGGGACCAAAGTGTGCCAAGAAAATATCCCCACACCATTACACTACCACCAGAACCGTTGATACAAGGCAGGATGGATCTATGTTTTCAAGTTGTTTACGCCAAATTCTGACCCTACCATTTGAATCAGACTCATCAGACCAGGCAACGTTTTTCCAATCTTCTATTGTTCAATTTTGGTGAGGCTATGCGAAATGTAGCCTCAATTTCCTGTTCTTAGCTGACAGGAGTGGCACCCAGTGTGGTCTTCTGCTGCTGCCCATCTGCTTCAAGGTTCGACATGTGCGTTCAGAGATGGTATTCTGCATACCCTGGCTGTAACGAGTGGTTATTTGAGTTACTGTTGTGTTTCTCCAACCAGTCTGCCCATTCACCTCTGACCTCATCAACAAGGCATTTTTGTCCACACAACTGCCGTTCACTGGATATTTTCTCTTTTTCGGACCATTCTCTGTAAACCCTAGAGATGGTTGTGCGTGAAAATCCCAGTAGATCAGCAGTTTCTGAAATACTCAGACCAGCCCGTCTGGAACCAACAACCATGCCACGTTCAAAGTCTCTTAAATTCCCTTCCTCTCCCATTCTGATGCTCGGTTTGAACTTCAGCAAGGTGTCTTGACCACGTCTACATGCCTAAATGCATTGATTTGCTGCCATGTGATTGGCTGATCAGATATTTGTGTTGATAAACAAGAGAGTAGTCATTTTGGAGATGGCAAGACAGCACACAGGAGGATCTGGAAATTATCAATATCATTATAAACTAAGATTATTTACTTTAATCTGCCACTGCAGAAAATATAATTATGTATCAAAATCAATGTTGCAATTAATAACTGACCCATCTCAGGCCCTGATAATAATAATTATCAAATACTCCTTGAATTGTATTTTATGCAAATATGTTTTTTTTGCTTTGTTCGATAAAAAAAACAATGGAGTTATGGAAACATGCTGGCGTTTAAAGGGTTAAAATCCCAAATATATAATTAAAATTTGATATGAATAATTCAGGCTTAAGTAGCTCAATTAAAGTAAAAATAAATATACTTTCCTATCACCACCCCCTGCATCAAAAGATGTTATTGAATGGGCATATGAGAAGACCTGTGCTCCTCTGGGCTCTTCCCTGTCAGCTGGCAAAGCAGCATGGGAACAGGGCATAGGTGAAAAAATCACATGAGATCTATAGAGTAATGCTCTCCTCCCAGTCCAATCCTCATCTATATGTGCCAAACAAGGTCTCCTTCAATAAAAAATTGTGCACCATACTCACTGGACTAAAATTTACCCTAATACTGACCCTCTTTGTGATAGATGCAGACAAGCCTCTGCCTCATTGAATCACATACTTTGGTTCTGCTCATCTCTCTGCAACTATAGGTCCATTATCAAGGGTGCCTCAGGTGCCCTTTGACCCTTTGTCAGACCAACCACACTATTTGCAATAATCCTGGACACAATGAGTTTTTCAAGACTTAAAGCAGACTTTGTGGCCTTCTTGACCCTACTAGCCAGCCATACTGCTGATATTAATGATCTGTGATTTGTTTCATCACTTTTTCCTTTATTTATATATACATTTTTCTTGCATGTATAGATATGTAAATATTACATACTGTACGGTATGTACATCCGTGTGTATATATGGCCATATACCCAGGCTGATTCGGTAGAGGCTGAGCTGATTCGGTAGAGAGATGATACAGTGAATGTTTGTGTAATCTTGTGAGACTTTGTGCAATTCAAACATGGAGGCGTGCAGCGAAACAAACATTTCATTAAACAGTCAATCAGCCAATTTAAGCTAACTAACAATTGTAATAACAACCAAATCACTCTGGAGGACCTTGAAGTTTACATTGTCCAGTGTTTTCACCAAGTGGTCATGGGGAAATCCAAGAGAAACTGCACTGAAGACTCACCTAGAGCATCACCTGGAGCAGTCAAAAAACATACCTGATGAGTATCATTTGAGTAAACGTGTCAAGTAGTAACCCCCAGTCGCATCTGGAACATTGCTTGATGTTATGGAATATGTTCAAAACAGGAAGAGAGTGTGTTTCCAGAGTATAGCTACCACACTGCTAAAGTCTGCAAATATTAAATATCTGGGTGTTATTATTTCCTCCTGGCTGTAACATAAGCACTTCCCTGGCAGCCTGGTGGGAATTTCTCAAAATATCTGGGTCTTTACCTATCCCATGCAGACTTACTCCAGTCTGGAACAATCCTGACATCCTAAGAAAATGCTAAATTACCCACTGTGGTATGACAAAGGGATAAGACACCTAGAGTATGCAATGCAGGGCAGTAACTTTATTCCATTCCAGGATCTAGTGGCACAATATGGAATTAGCAATAATAGATTTCTTAAATATCAACAGTTTAAATCCATAATTCAGGCAAGATTTAAGGATAACATAATGGACTTAGTTCTACCTCCAATGATAACAGACTTTCTTAAACTCTCGCCCCCAAAACTATTATCAAAGATAAACATGGTACTGTTAAAAACAGATCGTTCAATCTCTCTCCCATTTTGAAAGTGGGACTCAGATCTGTCCATTAGTCGAGACCAAAACGTCTGGACGCAGATATGTTTAAATACTTTTAGAATGACTAAAAATCCCAATCTACAACTCATACAGTATAAAACTCTCCATAAAACACACCATATAGGACAAAGGATATTCAGAATGGGTCTTATGCAGTCAAACATCTGCCGGAACTGCTCAGGTAACATATCTGATAGTTACATGCTTGCTATGTGGCAATGTGCACCTGTCCAAAAGTTCAGGCATAAGATTTGTGAAGACCTATTGATTTGGCTAAGGTACCCCTTCCCAATTTCCCCATCACTCTGTGTGCTGGGAGACTTAAATGATGTTAGGTGGGTCCTAGGGGCTGAGTGCGTTTGGTGGCTTGCCGGGGCTGAGGGACTGTTGATGCTGTCACGGGGTGACTGCTGTCCCTTTTCTTTCGGGGGCAGTGGGGGTTGGGGGTGGTGGGCTTCTGGCCTGGGCTGAGTGGCCTTGCTTCCTGTGTGGGTGAGCCTACAGGTCTGGGCCCTAGGGGCCATGGGACCATTCAGTCCCCGGGCGGTGTTCTCACCCCTCTGGGCCTGCTCCCTTGTGGGGGGGCTCGTGCCTGGTGGTGTTGTGGGTGCTCCGACATGCGTGCGGATTGTGTGGGAGAGGTGAGATTGGGGGGGGGGGGCTGCCTTGGGGATGTGTGGGGGCCTGTGGCTCAGGGCTTTGGATCTCTGGTTCTGGGGCGGGTCTGCACACTGGGTCCTAGGGCTGGGCAGGGTTATCGCTGGCTCTGGGTTGCTGGTGGTGCTTGAGGGGCTCTTGCTACAACTCTTCTTTCCTAAGGGGGCGGGGGACGGGGCTTAATGCTGGGGCCAGTCAGGAACCTGGCCCCAGTGGGGAGGACCATTCTAGCCTCCTTATGACCTCTATCACCTTCCCCCTTCAGTCATGTCTCACTACATACACCCATAGGACTGTGGGGGGCGGGCAGGCTGCAGGGCATTTGTTGGGTGGGGCTGCTTTATTGCGGCGTCGCCCTTCTTTGTCACCCACTGGGTGTTAATTACACATTAAACACAGAGTGCTTGGGGGATGGGAGGCTCCACTACCTGCCAGTTGTGGGGTGCCCACGTCGCAACTACCCTCCAATTTCAACTGCATCTTAGTTACCACGCACCTTATCTTCACTCCACCATACAACACTTCACAATCCATGACATGCACAACACAACACAGGGCATTGGGGTGCCGTGGGGTTGGTGTCCGGTGGGGGTGTGGCTCCCCTGGCGTGGGGGCCCGCTCTGGACCCGGGGGTCTGGGGACTCAGGGTTTTGCTTATGTCTGGGGTGTCCCTGGGCCTGTCCTCGCCGGGTCTCTCTTCAGCAGGGGTGGGGCTCCTGCTGCTGCTCTCTCACAATGGGGCCGTGCGGTAGTCCCGGGGGCACATGGCCGGTGTTGTCAGGGTGGGTTTTGGCCCTCTTCCTTGGGGGTGGCTGCCTGGGGGGGCTGGGTCCCCGTCGGGGGTCAGGACTGGCCTCGGGTTCACAGGGCTTGGGGGCCGCTGGCTCTGCCTGCACTCGAGGCAGATGGCCTTCAGCTGGGCTGGTGGACTGTCGGCCCTGGTTCTCCCGCATTCTCGCTCCCTGGCGGCGGGGAGCTCCCCAGCATAGCTCTCTGCTGTTCTCCCTTGGGGCGGGGCGTTGCTGTTGGGGTGCCCCGGCTACTGGGGGTGGGGCTCTCTGGGCGCCTCACTGGTTGATTTGGTTGCGGTTCAGGGGGCTGCGGTGCGACTGTAGGGCGATTGTCTATGCATCTTGATGCATTGTTTTTTTTCTGTGCAGGGTCTCTAGATGGCTGCTGGGCATTTAGTTTGCGCATTGGAGTGTGGGGGAGGCATCTCCTGGTCAGCTTGGAGGGACCAGTTTGGGTCCCTGGTTTGCTTCATTGGCCTCTGATCCATGGTCCCTCGTTTCGTTGATAGCCAGTTGTCGGACTCCTCTGGACACTGGAGTATAAAGTTAGTTGTCAGGATGTGGAGTGTGTGTGCAGGGCGGAGCTGTGCACTGGATTGTTCTGGGCTTGTGCCTGGTGTTCTCGGCCCTTGACGGGTGGATGGGTTGGTGGTGGGATGCAGCTGAGCTAGTAGATTTTGCTTTATTGATAGTTTGGCTGGCGTTGCATGGCGGCCGGAGAAGGTACTGTGCATAGGAGATGTTGGCTGAGACTTGCTGCTGGTGTTTTTCACCACTGGCTTTCGCCGTCGTGTTCTGCCGCTCGTCCTCTCTCATTCACTCTGCCTCGCGTGCGGGATACATGGGGGGCTGCCGGACGTTGGGTGTCGCTGTGCTCACACGGTGTGCGGTTTGAGATCATCTCTTGCACATTGATGTTGATGATTGTGTGGCGTTTTGGTGGTTTGGTTGCCCCCCTCCCCGTTCTCTTGCATGTTTCATTGCTTTCTGCAATTGGTGTTTTCCTCTACTATGTCCTGTGGTCCCCACACCCCATCCCCCTTCTTTTGCAGGTGTTGTCCTTTCTCTGTGGTGTCTGTTTGTGCCCCCCATCCCCATTTCTGCCCCCCTCAATAAATAGATAAATAATAAAACAAAGGAGTATATTAATACTCTCTTGTTAAAGTAAAATCTGTCTGGCACAACATGGTATCCAGCTGCCTGAAGACTGGAAAAACACCAATAAAGAGTTTTGAAAAAATAAATTTAAAAAGCCATAAGCTGTAGTGAGCTTGTTTTAATATTGTTGGTTGGTTCATAGCATTTCTCTCACTTTCATCCACAGTACTTCCTATACTAGTTACACAGATTGAAATCATCATCCTCTGATCCATGTTGAATCTTCACCCAATCATAGCCTAATTCATAATGGAAGCTATCCTTGGAGCAACAATTCCCCCAAACTAAATAACAAAATACATAACACAAGAATTTGTGTTTTAGTTGCCTAACCTTAACCATATAGTATTTGCCACAGCCACATAACAATTTAACCATACCATAGTTGTCATAGACAGCTGTTAAAAAAACTGTTGAACATGATTTAGAATTTTGCATTTTTCCAATTAACATTTTTGTCTGGTAATAGGGTTGAAAAACAAAGGTGTGTTAGTGATGTTTGGGGGTTTACTATCATTTAATTTTATTGTGTGCATGTTGCATGAATGCTCTGGATAAGTGGTTTCCTTGAACTATGGTTTTCCAATGTCTTCAGTAAACTGATAAAGACTCAGCAGCAACATTAAAGTAGTTGCATTAGACAATACTGGGGTGACATGCTCAAGATTTTGGTCGTATTTGAGAGGCCACTACTAGATACAGCAGGTATGAGTGCCAACGTATTATTAGCAGTTAAAATTAGGGGTGAAAATGTTACTTTAAATGAAATCTCCTGATTAACTGCAACCAGTAACAACTGTGAACAAATGTGAAGATTTCAAGCTTTTAATGCACAAATGTAATAAAACCAATTTAAACTTGCAGCTAACTTTGAGTTTGACAGTTTCTAAATGCCTGTGTCCTTATTTCCAGCACCCTAGGTAATTTTGGAAACCGGTGTTCAGAGCAGCTAGCAGCTGTTGACTTTCCTCCAAGAAACTTTGTGGTAAAAAAGGATATTTGACTCCCCTCAGGCCAACCGTCAGCAGCACATTCAACAATAAAAGAGCCAAATAATTACTGTGCCTGAGGAGGTGATGTGTATGCAGCCCCCAGTGGTGCTCCACACAGCTCTGACTGCCTGCAGGCCAGTGGCACAGGCAGATATGAGGGACTGATAGAGGGAGAGAGTCAGTGATGAAGGTGCATGCATTAGTCTTATGTTCCTACGTTTTTACTGAGGATATGTTATTCTCTACATTGTGCTCCACAATGTTTCCTCACTGTTAAACAATTGGATTGTACGTCAGCACTCATTCACCTGACACTGAGAGACAGAACATACTCCTCCAAGGTAAACCACATCTATCTCATATTAGTCACCTTATATAGGTAGGTACGTAGATTTATTTTGTTTGTTTTTTATAACAGGTTATAGAGTGAAATTGAGTCTGTAACTCCCTTCTGCTACGTAGCAGACAATATACATAAATATAGAAGCAATTGTAAAAATGGTAAACAGAAATAAACAATATACAATGGAGCAGTGCTGAGGATGACTTTGAGCTTAAAAGTCTGATACCTTGGGGGGAAAGCTGCTCTGCAGTCTGGTGTAGCGGCAGCAGAAACTTCTATATCTCTTCCCAGAAGGCAGCAGGGTGAACAGGCTGTGGCAGGGGTGGGTACTGTCCTTTAGTATCCTTTGGGCTCTGCAGGCACCTCACCTCACCGATATCACTGATGCTCGGGAAATGGGTCCCAATGATCTTCTGAGCAGTTTTAATCACCCGCTGCAGAGCCCTCTGGTGCTGGGCCATGCACATCTCATGCCATTTTTTGATGTTTTCAGTCGTGGATGCTTTCTATTGCTCCTCTGTAAAAGCTCAAAGGAAATTGGTGTGGAATTTGGACTTCTTAAGCTTCCTCAAGAAATACAGTCGTTTCTGAGCTTTCTTTACCAGCGTGGAGATGCGAGATGACCATGTCAGGTTCTCTGTGATGCTGATTCCCAGGAATCTGAAACTGCTCACCTGCTCCACCTCAGTACCACTGATGTAGACAGGAGTGTGTGTCTTTATCTCCTTTTTCCTGATATCAACGATCAGCTGATACATCATATGAAAGTCCTGCGGATGTTCTCTCTGATTCCTGCTGCCTATGGACTTAATAGAGTGGCTACCGCAGTTGGTTTAAGTTACACATCTTAAGAAACTGTTGGGATTGTTGTGTGCGGTGCGGTCTGCTTGCTAGCAGCTAGTCTGCTTGCTGTCATCAGCCTGCGTACAAACATTTCATCAGCCGGTGGGGAGCTGTGGAGGATGGTCTGATGTGCATATGTGATGTGCATGAGGCTGTCAAGCATCAGCTGTGGGAGCCATGGAGTCCCAGCACAAGTGGGCTCAAACAGGAGCCAGCCCTCCTTCTTTTCTTGCCTCAGGTTGCTGACAGATGCCTTGTTCTGGAGAAGCTGTGGAGGCATCACCTGTCCAGAGACAGCAGGGGAGAAGGATGGTGTTGATGAATGCTCGCTGCATTGCAAAAAAGTGCCTTCATACTGAATAATCTATTCTCCTCTAAAGACTTGGATTTCCTGTTTCTGAGACTTGGCAGAGGATCTTGGTCATACTTGTACTTTTATCAGCACGCCCAGGAACTCTGACTGGGGTGGAGAACGTCTCGGGTTACGTATGTAACCCTGGTTCCCCGAGAAGGGGAACGAGAGACTGCGTCGGTTACGACACTATGGGAACGCCTCTAGGCGAAGCAGGTCTGAACGTGAATGAAATCACTCCAATCCTATTGGCCTGTTGCTAGAACGGTAAGGTGTGACGGAATAACCGGAGGAGTATAAAGCACACCTGTACACACTCATCATTAGCTTAAACTATGAAGCAGGCGCTTCAGGCGGGGAGAGAGGTGCGGCGGACCGACGCAGTCTCTCGTTCCCCTTCTCGGGGAACCAGGGTTACATACGTAACCCGAGACGTTCCCCTTCGAGGGAACTCGAACTGCGTCGGTTACGACACTATGGGAACGAGATACCCACTAAACCGTGCCGAAAACCCCGCCTGCCCCTGTGTGCAATAAAGTGGCACTACTAAGAGGAGAGCGCACGAGTGCCAGGTGCCGAAGGAAGGTCAAGACTGTAAAACCGAATGAATGTGTGCGGATGGCCCAGCCAGCCGCTAAACAACATCCTGCAAGAGGCCCCGGAAAGGAGGGCTCGAGAGGCCGCCTTGCCTCTGGTAGAATGAGCCCTCACAGCCACAGGTGAAGGCAAACCGCGCACCTGATAGGCCAGGGAAATAGTCTGAACAATCCAGTTGCTAATAGTATGTTTGGATGCAGGGAGCCCGGCCCTGGGAGACCCAAAACACACTAGCAGCTGGTCAGCCTTCCTCCAACGGAGGACCTCAGAGTGTAAATACTCAGTGCTCTGACAGGGCAGGCAGATGAAGTCTCCCGTCCTCCGCCGTCACATGAGGTGGAGGATGAAATGCCTGCAGCACCGTGGACCCTGCCGCACAAGAAGGCACTTTAGGGATGTATCCTGGACGAGGGTGCAGGATAGCCCTAATATTCCCCGGGCAAACTCCAGGCTTTGCGGGGAAACCGAAAGCGCTTGGAGATCCCCCACCCTCCTCAGAGAGGTGATAGCAAGGAGAAAGGCCATCTTGAGGGTCAAGTGCTTAGCCTCAGCTGACTCTAGGGGTTCGAAGGGGGCCTCAGCCAACGCCCCAAGAACCACGCCAGATCCCAAGGGGAACCTTGGACCGAGTCGCAGGTCTCATCCTCCGGGCACCACGGAGGAAAAGTACAACCAAGGGAAGTTTCCCCAAGGACCCCTCCCTCAGAGGGTGTGGAAAGATGAAATAGCTGCCACGTACACCTTGAGGGTGGAAGGGGAAAGACCAGCAGAGAACCGGTCCTGGAGGAACTCAAGTACCTGAACCACCGGGCAGGTAACAGGGTCCACCGACCGCTCCCTACACCAAGTGGAGAAAACACTCCACTTCAGGCCGTACATCCTCCGTGTGGACGGGGCCCTGGAGCTCAGGAGGGTCTCGACTGCTCCGGCTGTTAGACCCGCCTCTAGGTACTGTGCCCCCTCAGGGGCCAGACCCACAGTCGCCATATGGCGGGGCAAGGGTGAAGAACCCGGCCCTGCGCCTGGGACAGCAGGTCTCTCCTCAGAGGGACCCGCCACGGCGGGCCGTCCAGGAGCGACATGATGTCCGAGAACCACACCCGGGTTGGCCAGAACGGGGCTACGAGCAGTAGGCCGACATAGTCCTGGCGGACCCGCTCCAGAACCCCGGGAGCAGAGCGACTGGGGAAAAGCGTACAGACGTAGCCTCGGCCACGAATGTACCATGGCGTCCAGACCCAACGGGGCTGGAGGAACGAGAGAAACCATAGCGGGCAGTGCGTAGTCTCTTGAGACGCAAACAGATCCACGTCTATGGGGCCGAACTCTTCGCACAAGAGCTCCACCACTTCGGGGTGAAGTCTCCATTCCCCGGGCCTCAGCCCCTGCCTCAACAGCAGGTCTGCTCCCTGATTCTGTGTCCCCAGGAATACATCGCCCTGAGCGATAGTAACCTCTGCTGGGACCACAGGAGGATCTGACGCGCCAGTCTGTCCAGAGGGCGCGAGCGCAGACCGCCCTGGTGATTCAGATAGGCCACCACCGCTGTGTTGTTCTCTCGGAACGAACCAGGACGTGGTGGCCTTGGAGATCGGGCAGGAAACTCCTTAGAGCCTGGAACACCGCCAACATCTCGAGACAGTTGATATGCCACTCGGATCGATGCACCTGCCAGGATCCCCTTGCAAAGCGGCCATCCATGACCGCGCCCCAGCCCGTGAGGGAGGCGTCTGTCGAAATAACCAGCCGGCGACAAGACCCTCCCAGCACGGGCCCCTGGGACAGGAACCAAGTTTCCTTCCAAACTGATAGGGAACGAAGACACTTGCGCGTAACCCAAACCAGACGGAGAGGATTCCCCTCGGGGAAAAACCCTTGTTCCTTAGCCACCACTGCAGGGGTCTCATGTGCAGCAGTCCAGATGGTATTACGCTGGACGCAGCCGCCAGGAGACCCAACACTCGTTGAAAGTGTTTCATAGTGATGGCGTGGCCTAACTTCACCCCTTTCACGGCAGCCAATATGGTGTCGACACGTGCCGGAGACAATTGTGCCCGCATCGTTGTCGAATCCCATGCAACCCCTAGGAACGTAGCCCGTTGGGTGGGCGCCAGCACGCTCTTCTTTGCGTTGAGCCTCAGCCCTAAACGCCGCAGACGAGCCAGAACGACATCTCGATGCCGAACCGCCAACTCTCGAGACTGGGCTAGGATGAGCCAGTCGTCGATGAAGTTGAAATCCGGATGCCCCGGAGCCTCAGCGGGGCCAGTGCTGCATCCATACACTTGGTGAATGTGCTAGGGGAAGTGCCAGGCCGAATGGAAGAACCCGATACTGGTAAGCCACACCCCCGAAGGCAAACCTCAGGAACTTCCTGTGAGAAGGACGGATGGAGACCTAGAAATAGGCGTCCTTTAGATCTATCGTGACGAACCAATCCTCAGATTGGATGTGCGTCACGGTGGCGGGGATGATGAGCATCTTTAACCTGAATCTCCTCAGAGACCGGTTAGAACCCGCAGATCCAAAATAGGGCACGCAGCCCTCCGTCCTTCTTGGGGACTATGAAGTCTCTGTCTGGGGGGGAGACACGTTCCACGGCCCCTTTCCTCAGCAGAGTACAAACTTCCTGTCCCAACACCGGACCTTGCTCCGGGCGGACCACAGTCCAAACCACCCCCTCTCTTCTGTTGAATTTGGAGGGCGGGCTTGAACTGTAGTCGATACCCATCTATGGCAGTGCGCAGGACCCGCGGAGAAATGTTCGTCAGGCTCCGCCAAGCGTCTGCAAAGTCTGCCAACGGAACCAGCCCCTCGGGGCTGGTGGTCGGTGTCTCGTGTGATCTTCTGGTGGACCCCTGAAGCCCCAGAACGGCAGGGGGGAGCCGCCGAAGATCCACGGTGAGTGAGTCGGGATGCCGTCCGTCTGCAGACCCTCGGGGCAGGCAGTACGGTGCGGACTCGATGGTGGCAGGTGCGTCCTGAACGTGTAAACGGCGGGATAACATCACCTGTTGCCACGGCGGAGGGGACCTCGGTCGGCCTCCGGGGGGGGTGGGGGGGGTGCGGGAGGGGAGAAAGACTCCCCTACCCCGGTCTTCCCTGAGCTCCGTCGGGACTGGATGACGGTCCTCAGATCGCGTCTCTCAGACGGCTGAGGGTGAGAGCGCCGTCTCGCTGCCCCAGCTCCTCGGGGGGCCCCCGAGAAGCGACACTCTGCTTCCCTCCTCTCCGTAGGAGCTCGTAGAGGGAAGGGACCTACGCCTGGCAGCCTCAGCTGCCTTGGGTCCAGACCGGCGAGGGAGGTACTGGCGGAACGCTTCGCACTGCGTCTAACGCTTCGTGGTTCTGCGAAGCTCCGCCAGATCTTCCTCGGAGGGACCCCCCCTCTGAACCATCTCCTGTAGCAGGTTGGCTTGGTAGGCTTGAAGCACCGTGGTGTGCAAGCTCGCACCTGCCTGGCCCGCTGGCATGTACGCCTTCCCCACAAGCGTGGATGTGGTGCGACATGGTTTGGATGGTAACGCCGGCTTCTCCAGGGAGGACGCAAGTCGAGGGGAGAGATAGCTCGCAAGCTCATCCTCCACCCGAGGCATCCTCCCATAACCACGGTCCCTAACCCCCATCACATTACTGTAGTTCAGTGATCGGGGTGTGGAAAGCCATGTAGAGAAGGGTCTGCCCCATGATTTACTCAGTTCATCATGTAAATCAGGAAAGAATGGCAGAGACCGGCGTGGAGGTGGCGTGTGGTGCTTAAGAAACCTTTCATCAAGCTACCACTAGCCTGTGGTGTCTGCTCCTCCCGTGGCCAGTTGATGTTGAGCTTAGCCACGGCTCTAGTCACCACCTCCAGCAGCACGTCATAGTCGGGCGCGGCCAGATGACGCCGCCCCGACACCCGGAAGTCATCGTCGACTGCGCTGAGCACGTCCGCCTCCTCGGAGTCGGATTGCTGCAGCGCCTCCGGATCCAAAACCGCGAGCGGGAGAAGCCGAGAACGGGCTCCCGAACGAGGAAAGGAAGCGTCGGAGCCAGCGGATGAAGGTCGGGAAAAAGCCTCAGCCGTCCCGAAATCCTCCGACAGATCACGCTGTGAACCCATGAGTGAAGCCGCCGGGCCGCCTCAGCGGCCGCAGGGCCCGCACCACGGGGAAAACACATCCGGCCATCCTCGGAAAAGAGAGCCATGCTGTACCTCAGTACCCGCACGGAAAGGGCTTCGCAACGGGCGCAGGCAGCCCCCTCGAGAGCTGCCCGTGCGTGCTCCATCCCCAAACATGAGACACATCTCATGAGAATCTCCATCCGTGATGTACCGAGGGCAAGAAAAAACACACCTTCTGTACATCTGGTTGCCGGACATGCTGGTAGACTTCTTCTTCAGGTAAGACATACTGCTTGTAGGACTGGAGCTTTCTTCGAACAACGTACAGAGCGCCTGCTGAATAAAAAAAAGCTAATGATGAGTGTGTACAGGTGTGCTTTATACTCCTCCGGTTATTCCGTCACACCTTACCGTTCTAGCAACAGGCCAATAGGATTGGAGTGATTTCATTCACGTTCAGACCTGCTTCGCCTAGAGGCGTTCCCATAGTGTCGTAACCGACGCAGTTCGAGTTCCCTCGAAGGGGAACTCACTGTGGTCTTCAGAAACTGAAGATGATGGTGAGTACTGGGGCTTTCTCCTCGTATGAACTAGAAATGACCAAAGTTGGTCGTTCAAACCCGTTTTATTGCATTTTAATTTACAGACCCCCTGGTTCTCATAGTTCTTTCATGTCTGAATAAGGTTGGACAGAGTTTTAGTAGTTGGTGTTTTTAATTCACATTGATTACATTTCTTGTAGCCTCGCGGCGGTTTTTCAAAGTGTCACTGAATCCTTTAACTCTATCCAACACGTGTCTGGTCCCACACACATTAGGGGTCATATCTAGGATCTTGTTTTTACCCTTGGTTTAATATTGACTCTATTTGATCGGAGTAGCTACATGTGTTTTGCTCAACCTGTCTATTAATTTGTCCAGTAAACATGGAAGTTGTTCTTGTATCATAAATCGCCTTACACAGAAGTTTTCTGCAGCAATTGCCCCGTGACCAGTGCTGTCTTCTCATGCTGACTTTGGTTGTCCATTGTTTTGGATAATGTGGCTCCTAGGAAAATGAAACTTATTCCCTCCATAAATTCATCCCCCTGGTTAAATGACACTATTGCTGTTTTCTGGTGTATATGTCAGAGAGTAGAGCGACTGTGGAAATCTACCAAGCTCAATGTTCTTTGCCTGTATTACAAAGACCTTTTAATATAGTTGAACAACATGGTTAAGGATGAGAGTACTTCTTGCTTTGCCAACCTAATTTTCTCCAGCAAACGCAAAGAAAGTCTTGTTTGACACCCTCAACAATATTGTTACTCCTGCACCTCCTGATGTCCCTGTCTTTTCAAATCAGGATTGCAGTCACTATCCACTCATTTGATCATTTTATTTTATGAATTATTGACCATCATATAAAATCTTTGACATGTTTCTGATCATTCTAGATCATTCACACTTTTATATCATCCCGGCTAGACTACCACAGTTCCCTTTCCACTGCCTCAGGAAGTCTACAAATGGTCCAGAATGCTGCTACAAGGTTGCTGACCAGGTCCTGCAGGTCGTCTCACATCACACCCATTCTGTCGTCTTTACATTGGATCCCCTTCTGGCTCAGGATTCATTTTATGGTTCTTGTTTTCACATATAGAGCCCTGCATGGTCAGGCACCTGTGTACATCTCTCACCTGCTGCAACCTTGTATCACCAGTAGTTCTTAGGTCTTTCCAAGTCGTTCGTCACACTCAACTGAAAACAAAACGCGACCATAACTTTGGTGGCTCCGATATTGTGGTACACTCCTCCTGTAGACTTTCTGTGGTCTCTGTTGACGCCTTTAAAAAGTAGCTGAAGACTATTTTATTCAAACGTGCCTTTGTCTTGCCTCTTGCTGTTTGTAATGTTTTAATGTTGTTTTTATGTTTTATTGTTGTTTCTTTTACTGTTTGTATGATTTTAATCATTTTACTCTTGTGAAGCACTTTATGACCTTGCCCTGTGAAATGTGCTATACTAAATAAATGTATCCTGCAGTCAGCATTTTCCTGAGGTTTCTTGATGTAAAATTGCTTCAGTGAGTAGCTTGTAGTGTATCATGATATTTTAAAGTGTAGTGTTGTAATACTAATATTATACAATAAAACTATTATAAATCCATCATTAACATAATGACATAGGCGGTTGGGACACTTTCACAATTAAAACATGGTGAATGCAAAAAGCCTGCCAGACAGATGTCAGAAAAAGAACTAGATTTAAATGCTGGTTATAAAACTACTAACTTACTGCAGACCTTGATGAATTTGAAAAAGTGCAATATTCATGGAATGGGAATGGATGGCATTCAGAAAATGTGAGAAAGTATTCATTGGTACACATTTCTGGTGCTTTCCTAATGATGGCAAAGAAACATACTAAAAGCTTTTAGGTTGTAAAGAGGCGACTGCCAAGGTTGAAACCAGAAGTGACACCTCAGGAGCACAGAACTGGAGCTTCCCTCCAACTCCCCTCTGATGGATAAATATGTCTTCAGGAGAAAATGACGGAGAAAAAGTTTAAGCACATGAAAGGACAAAATTACACCACTATGTGATATCTATTGCATGTCATTATACTTGATGTAATACATATGAAAGATTCTCATATTCCTCATGAGCTGAGGACCAAGCTAGTGTGGAACATGTTGCAATTGACTTGAATAAGGCAAATGAGCTAATAATAACACTAAATATGGATAGTTTGACAGAATATTGTGTTAGGAATGTGTCTCACACATGTAGGGCAGAAAGTTTTCTGCAGCTTTGAAATTTGAAACACTATTTTAAATCACTTTGAAAGGATTTTGGTTGCACACTGTAATGGCAATTTTTCCTCGCTTTACCTTTAGCTTTACCAATCTCTTTGCCATCGTGCACAGGTAGGAGTGAAATTTTTACGCAGACACACAAGATGATTTTCCAGAGAGATTATTGCAGTTGAGGTTCGTGGTTTATTGGAGGACTAAATAGTACAAACAGATGAACATACTGGTTGATTTCTTAACTTGTTTCCAGTTGTTTGCATGTGGTCTGGCTCTGTGGTCTGTTGAGAATTGCTTGTGCTCCCCCTACCTATGCCTCCCACTTCCTGTCACCTATGCCGTCTATATACACCCATGTGCATCTAATCACTGCCACCCAGTGTCCAAAATACTAATATAAATATATCTAAACAAAAATAAAATACCATACCAACAATAAACATAAATGGCTCCTACACACCGGCCCCTAATTGTCTTATATAACAATTACCAAAAAATAATTAAAGGCGCTATATACATTACACCTTTTTTTTTTAATACACACTTTTTTATAAACAACGAAAAAAAAGTAATGTGTTGGCAATTAATCTTCTTTAGTGATTCTTCTGTCTTCTTTTTTCAAAATAGTCATTTTTTAGGGCCAGAGGTTCCAGAACATGGCACCTGTTAGGATCTAGTCTTTACCACCAGTCCTTGCTGTGTCTAAATGTCAGTCTCTTTAATCAGACATATCTTTGTTATTGGTCTTTCCAGTACGTTGTTTTTTGTCTGAAGTCGAACGGTATGCACAAGGCCTTGTGTGTCTGCTTTCGTCTCCAGTATTCTGCCCATTAACCAGGAGACTCGTGGTGCAGTGGGGTCAACCACCACAACTATGTCACCTGGAGCAAAGTTCCTTTTCACCTTTAACCGCTGCTGTCGTTCTTGGATTAAAGGTAAGTACTCCTGTGTCCACATTTTCCAGAAGAGATCTGCCATGTATTGCACTTGTCTCCATCTGCGCCTTAGGTATAAGTCCTCTTTTACGAAGAGTCCAGGCGGTAGTATTGGCTTGGTTTTCAACAGAAGAAGGTGGTTTGGGGTGAGTGCTTCCAGGTCCATTGGGTCCAAGCTTTGTAATGGGTCGATCATTTAAAATTGCTTCAACTTCACAAATTAAAGTTTGCAATCTTCATCATCCAGAACTTGTTGGCTAAGAACAGATTGCAGCATGTTTCGAACCATGCGGATCAAACGTTCCCATACACCTCCGTGATGAGATCCTGCTGGGGGGTTAAAGTACCACTTTATTCCCTTCTGAAGCATAGCAGTCTGGATTTTGTCCTGATTCAAGGCATTGAGTGCTTCTCTCAATTCTCTTTCAGCTCCAATAAAATTTGTGCCATTGTCTGATCTTAAAGACAACACTTGACCTCGTCGACAAATAAATCTTTGTAATGCATGGATGCAGGAGTCTGTGTCAAGAGTATATGCAACTTCAAGATGTACTGCCCTGCTTGCCATGCAGGTGAAGATTACGCCATATCTTTTAACTAGACTTTGTCCTCTCTTGATCTCTATAGGACCGAAGTAGTCTACTCTTACATCTGTAAATGGAGGCTTGTCTGGTAGAATCCTTTCCAGGGGTAAGTCTGCCATTTTCTGCTCTCCAACTCTTCCCTGCTGTCGTTTGCACACAACACAGTCTGTTATGATACTTCTTGCTGCCGAGTTAGCTTTGATAATCCAGTATTTTTTACGGAGTCGAGACAGCATATGATTTCTTCCTCCGTGGCCAAGTTGTTCATGGATATGTCGTAGCAATAGTGTGGATATGTGCAGGTCTTTAGAGAGAATAATTGGGTGCTTGGCCTCTTCGGGCATCGCTAGTTTACTCAGGCGACCACCTACTCTCAGAAGTCCATCATCCAACACCGGGTCCAGTTTATACAGATGACTGCTTCTTTTAACACCATTTTTACCAGTTTCTAGTGTAGATAGTTCTTCTTCAAAGCTTTGTCTTTGACTAAAAGAGATGACTGGACGTTCTGCTTGCACCAGATCCTCAGGATGTAAACACTGTCTTCGGAGTGTTGCTTTAAAGACTTGCATCTTCTTTAGTTGGCTGGACTCATCTTTAAAGTTACTCGCAGCAGTCTGAATCTCCATAGTTTTTCTAGTCAGCAGTAGGATAGTTTTTTTTACCTACACATGTACAAGCTGAAAAAAAAATATAATGACCTGTGTGTACAAAATAACCTTCTGAAAGCCAAAGTTAACGACTTAGAGGGCCGCTCGAGAAGACAAAATTTTAAAATTGTGGGCCTGCCAGAGAAAATTGAAAAAGGCTCTCCATCCGCATTCGTTTCCGACTTGCTACCTAAACTCCTGTGAGCTGAGCATTTCCCTCGGGGAATTAAAGTAGACCGTGCCCACCGCATCGGCGCACCGAGCAACCGGCCTCGAATCATGATCGCCAGGATACACCACGACACCGTGAAGGAGAAAATAATCCGGGTGGCTCGCAGTAAAGGTCCGCTAAATTACGATGGGCAGCGCATCAGCATTTTTCCAGACCTTACAGCAGAGGTGATGAAGGACCGCAGTTTGATGCAGTTCGGCTGAACCTTAAGGAGGCCGGTATCCGGCATAGGTTTCTGTTTCCTGCACGTCTGATTTTCACTTATGCTGGTCAAACCAAAATATTTGAATCACCAAAAGAGGCAGCCACCTATGCGTACAATCACCTACAGACTCCAACAACTGAAGGCACCGAATGACCAGGATACCGCCAACGCCACGGGATATGGTATGATATGGGGGCACAGGTTTGCGTGTAGGCTATATATAGGCTATATATATTATTACTTTTTTTTTCTTCTCCTTATGGAAAAATGGACCATATGAACAGTGAGGCAAAAGCCGGCATGTTTTTTGCAATATTATAGAACTCAGGGTTTACGTTCAGTTCTGTTGCCTGTCCGCTGGTTATTAAATATTGTATATAGAAAACGAAAACAAGTCAAAGTCTGCAGTACTTGATGCGCACAAGGCCTTTTTATCAGGTTGATTGGAAATATATGCTGTTAACACCAAGGGAATTTGGCCTGGGTCTTAAAGTCTTAACTCATGGGTAAAAATGCTTTATGCGCATCCAACCGCATCAGTTCTCACCAACTCAGACAGATCCAACCCCTTCAGTCTGTACCGTGGTGTTAGACAGGGTTGCCCTTTGAGCCCTCTGCTGTTTGCTTTGTGTATTAGCCCCTTGCAATAACCATCAGATGTAATCCAAAAATTATCCCGATACATCTGGGCAAAATAGATCATTATATAGCGCTGTACGCTGATGGCGTAATCCTGTTTTTATCACCACTATTGGTCCAAATTAAAAATTTTGGAAAGCTGTCAGGATATACTATAAACTGGCAAAAATGTGAATTTATGCCTCTAACTCAGTGGTTCTCAACCTTTTTTGGGACAGCGCCCCCCTATGCATTATCCAGGTCCCTTACCGCCTCCCATCAAAGTAGATGTTTGCTATTTGCCCTGAATATTGTTGATTTTTTTTTATTGTTACTATTGACTGCTGACGTACTGCGGTAAGCGTGTCGACTCATTTCCGTTTCCGGTGCTTGTGTGTTGGTACCGTGTTGTGCTGCTCTCGCTAAATAACAGTTACATTTGTTAGATTACAGCAGCCAACTGTCCGCTAAACACTTATTCTTACAGTAATTTTGCCTAAGCACTCACAGTTCTTTCCATCTTTTAGTGACTGCTGTTCAATCTCATAGTTGTTCTAAAGTTTTGGTAGCTGACGCCACCGTACTTTAGCTTAGCCGTTAGCGACTTCAGCTTAGCAGCTAGCGATGGCTTCTCCTTCTCCCTCTCTCTCTCATACTTTCTCCTGCTCGGTGTGTCAGATGTTCAGTTACTCCTCTGCCTCCTTTAGCGGTAATGGTACGTGTAATAAGTGTAGTTTATTTGTAGACATGGAGGCGAGGCTCAGTGATTTAGAAGCCCGGCTCCGCACCTTGGTAGATCAGTCTTTAGCTACTGTAGCTAGCCAGTCCCCGGTAGTCGGTGCGGAATGGCCTGAGTTAGCCTCTGGTAGCCGTCCCCCGGGATTTCCTGAGCAGCCAGGAAGGGGGGGCTGGGTGACTGTCAGAAGGAGGAATAGTCGTAAGCAAGTCCATGGGGCACCATCAACATGTTCACGTTTCTAACAGATTCTCCCCACTCAGCGACACACCCGCTGAGAAACCAACTCTGATCATTGGCAGCTCCATATTGAGAAACGTGAAGTTAGCGAAGCCAGCGGCCATAGTTAAGTGCATCCCTGGGGCCAGAGCGGGCGACATTGAGTCTTATTTGAAATTGCTGGCTAAGGATAAACGTAAATACAGTAAGATTGTTATTCACGTCGGCGGTAATGACTCCCGGTTACACCAATCGGAGGTCAAAAGATTAATGTTGAGTCGGTGTGTACATATGCAAAAACAATGTCGGACACCGTAGTTTTCTCTGGACCCCTGCCAAATGTGACCAGTGATGTATAGCCGCATGTCGTCATTCCGCCGCTGGTTGTCGAGGTGGTGTCCAGCAAACGATGTGGGCTTTGTAGATCATTGGCAGACTTTCTGGGGAAGACCTGGTCTGATTCGGAGAGACGGCATCCATCCTACTTGGGAAGGAGCAGCTCTCATTTCTAGAAATCTGGCCATGTTTATTAGTGGACCAAATCCATGACAACCCAGAGTTGAGACCAGGAGGCAGAGTCGCAGTCTAACACACTTCTCTGCCCTTCTAATTCAGCAGTTACCCACCCAAAACCCTACGCAGAGTCGCAGTCTAACACACTTCTCCGCTCCTCCATTTCAGGAATTACTTAGTGAAAATCCTATAGTGACGGTGTCTACCCCCCGACCATCGAAATTATTTAAATCAAAGGTAAACAGAAGAGGAGCTGTACATAAAAACCTCAAAAAAATTAAAACCACAAGAGCAATAGCGCAAACGAATAGGAGAGTTAAATGTGGACTCTTAAACATCAGATCTCTCTCTTCTAAAGGTGTACTAGTAAATGAACTAATATCAGATTATGATATTGATTTATTTTGTCTTATTGAAACCTGGCTGGGTGATGGAGAATATGTTATCCTAAATGAATCCACCCCTCCCAGTCATATTAATACTCACATTCCTCGAGGCACAGGCCGAGGAGGTGGAGTTGCAGCTATCTTCAACTCTAGCCTACTAATCAGCTCTAAACCTAAACTAAACTATAACTCATTTGAAAGCCTTGTTCTTGGTCTTTCGCACCCAAGTTGGAAATCACTGCAACCAATTCTCTTCGTTATAGTGTACCGAGCACCAGGCCCGTACTCTGAATTCTTATCTGAATTTGCTGAGTTTTTGTCAACTTTAGTCCTTAAAACGGACAAAGTTATTATTGTAGGGGATTTTAATATTCATGTGGACGTTGAGAACTGTACTGCATTTATCGCTCTGTTAGATTCCATTGGCTTCTCTCAGAGTGTTCATGAACTGACTCACTGTTTTAACCACACCCTCGACCTTGTTTTGGTATATGGTATTGAAATTGAACATTTAATAGTGTTCCCACAGAATCCCTCTTTGTCCGACCACTGTTTGATAACTTTTGAGTTTGTATTGCTGAACTACACGCCATTGGGCAAACATTTCTATACAAGATGTCTGTCTGACAGTGCTGTAGCTAAATTTAAGGATGCGATTCCATCAGCTCTAAATTCATTATCAAGTCGCAAAGTAACAGAGGACTCCTATGCTAATTTCAGTCCCTCCCCAATTGATCATCTTGTTGATAGTGCTGCAGGCTCGCTGCGAATGACACTTGACTCTGTAGCACCTCCAAAAAAGAAAATAATAAAACAAAGACGGTTAGCTCCATGGTATAATACTGAAACACGCAAATTAAAGCAAATATCGCGGAAACTTGAGAGGAATTGGCGTTTCACCAAACTGGAAAATTCTCGTTTAATTTGGCAAGATAGTCTTAAAACTTATAGGAAGGCCCTCCGTAATGCCAGAGCAGTGTATTACTCGTCATTAATAGAGGAAAATAGGAACAACCACAGGTTTCTTTTCAGCACTGTAGCCAGGCTGACAGAGAGTCACAGCTCTATTGAGCCAAGTATTCCCATAGCTCTCAGTAGTTTCGACTTCATGAGCTTCTTTAATGATAATATTCTAGCTATTAGAGACAAAATTCACCAAGACCTGCCCTCAACTGGAACCGAATTATCTCTAAACTCAGGAACCTTAGAAACAGCTGTAGAACCAGATATATGTTTAGACTGTTTTGTTTCCCTCAATCTTTACCAACTAACTTCAATAATTTCTTCATCTAAACCATCAACCTGCCTCTTAGACCCCATCCCGACTAGGTTGCTTAAAGATGTTTTACCCTTAGTCAGCACTTCTATGCTAGATATAATCAATCTATCTTTATCAACAGGCTATGTACCACAGTACTTTAAAGTAGATGTAATTAAACCTCTTCTGAAAAAGCCCAAACTTGGTCCGGATGTTTTAGCCAACTATAGACCTATATCTAACCTTTCTCTCTAAGGTTCTGGAGAAAGCAGTTGCTAAACAGCTGTGTGACTTTCTACAGAGCAATAGTTTATTTGGGGATTTTCAGTCAGGATTCAGAGCTCATCATAGCACAGAGACAGCACTGGTGAAAATTACTAATGACCTCCTTATTGCATCAGACAAAGGACTTGTCTCTGTACTGGTTTTATTAGTGCTGCATTTGATACCATTGACCATCAGATCCTATTGCAGAGACTGGAACATTTCATTGGCATTAAAGGAACCGCTCTAAGCTGGTTTAAGTCCTATTTATCAGATCGACTTCAGTTTGTACATGTTAACGATGAGTCCTCCATGCATGCCAAAGTTAGTCATGGAGTTCCACAAAGATCTGTCCTCGGACCAATCCTCTTCACTTTATATATGCTTCCTTTAAGGCAATATTATCAGGAAATATTCCTTATGCAGATGATACTCAGTTATATCTATCGATCAAACCAGATGAAACTCATCAGTTAGCTAAACTTCAAATGTGCCTTCAGGATGTTAAAATCTGGATGACCTGTAATTTTCTAATGTTAAACTCAGATAAAACTGAAGTTATTATTCTGGGGCCTAAGCACCTCCGTGACGCATTATCTAAAGATATAGTTTCCCTTTATGGCATCGCCCTGGCCTCCAGCACCACTGTGAGGAATCTTGGAGTTATCTTTGATCAGGACATGTCGTTTAAGTCTCACATTAAGCAAATTTCAAGGACCGCCTTTTTTCACGTAATATTGCGAAAATCAGGAACATCCTGTCTAAAAATGATGCAGAAAAACTAGTCCATGCATTTGTTACTTCTAGGCTGGATTACTGCAATTCCTTATTATCAGGCTGCTCGAAAAAGTCCATTAAGACTCTTCAGCTGATTCAGAATGCTGCAGCTCGTGTTCTGACAGGAACCAGGAAAAGAGATCATATTTCTCCTGTTTTAGCTTCTTTGCATTGGCTTCCAGTAAAATCGAGAATAGAATTTAAAATCATTCTTCTTACCTACAAAGCTCTTAATGGTCAGGCACCATCTTATCTTAGAGAGCTCCCAGAATGCAGGGTTACTTGTGGTTCCTAGAGTCTCCAAAAGTAGACTAGGAGCCAGAGCGTTCAGCTATCAAGCTCCTCTCCTGTGGAACCAGGTTCCAGTTTGGGTTCAGGAGGCAGACACCATCTCCACATTTAAGAGTAGGCGTAAGACTTTCCTTTTTCATAAAGCTTATGGCTCAGGTTAGTCCCGAAGAATCCCTTTGTTATGCTGCTATAGGCCTAGACTGCCGGGGGATTTCCTATGATGCACTGAGCTCCTCTCTCCTCTACTTTCTCTCCCTCTGTATGCAACCTCATCCCATTATTGCATGTTACTAACACAACTTCTCCCCTTTCCGGTAGTCTTGTGCTTTCTCTTCCCTCTCCTCTCTCCTCCTATCACTTCCTGCAGGTGTTTCTGGGTCTGGTGCTGTGGAGTCTGGATCTGTGGCTCACGGGTCACCTGCTGCCCCCGTGTTCCTGCTCGACACCCTCTGCTACAACAACTACTGTTACTAGTCCTATTGTTATTATTGTTATTATAATCATTAACATTACGATTGTTATCATTAACACTACTATAAATATCTGTACCATTTTTCACTTAGTGTATAGCAACATCACCTTTACTGTCTGTGCCTCTGTGTGTGTATATTGTGTAGGCTGCCTCTCTCTCCTTCCATCCCTCTCTTTTTCTCTCTGTTCCTCTCCTGCCCTCTCTCTCTCGCTCTCTCTCTCTCCCCCTCTCTCTCCTTCACCCCAACCGGTCGAGGCAGATGGCCGCCCACCCTGAGCCATGGTTCTGCTCGAGGTTTCTGCCTCTTAAAAGGAAGTTTTTCCTTGCCTCTGTCGCCTAGTGCTTGCTCCTGGTGGGAACTGTTGGGCTTCTGTAAATAGCATCATAGCGTATGGTCTAGACCTGCTCTTTTATGAAAAGCGCTGTGAGATAACTGTTGTTGTGATTTGGCGCTATATAAATAAAACTGAATTGAATTGTTATTAAAAACACGGAAAAGGTAACAAAAAAGCCATGTGAAAAGTAATTATATTTAACTAATAAGTGAACGTTCCTCCCAGAAACTGTGTCTGAAGCCAGATACTGTTTTCTTGGATGGGGCACTTAATAAGTGGTGGGTATGGGGGTCCTCACCCAGAAGATTTTGAGCATTAAACACTTAATTTCCTGCATTCTGATGAAAATTTCTCCTCCAATTTCTGCCTTTTCTGCACCAATTTATGGTGGAAATGTCTAAAAATTCAGGTGGCAGGTGACAATTCAAAATATATAATTATAATACAATATAATCTAGTGAGGCTCTCAGGCATTCTTATTGCTTTTAAATATTTTTCTCCTGTAGATCAACTTATTTAATTAGCCTATTTAAAGAGAACTCATAATATTTTACTACATGCCCTATACTGCATTACGTTACTGATACGCTGGAAGTATCCCCTCAACGTCTAACAGACAAAACTGACTGAGACGAGGAGGTGCTCTTGCCGGGGGAAAACGAAACTAACCGACAACACCTGTGATCAGACAGAAAGCTCACGAATAATTCCACACACGTTAACTTCAGCACCTCTGATTAAGTGCCGCTTACAATCCCCAACAGAGCAAGACAGGGCTTCAGTTTTTAACGTTACATGTTTTATAGCCTACTGAAACTACAGTAGCCTATATGTCCGCTTTGGCACAAGCTGTCAGCGACTCACAGCGCGAGGTGGGTGCACGTCACTCGCTGGTGTCGCAGCGAAGTTGCTTTCAGTTTGAGTCCGACAGCGGAATATCCCTCTTATGAATGTGTAACCACTGCGATAACAAAATGTTCACGGTGTATTCCTCAGAGAAATAAGCACTTTTCCACCAAGAAAGAGAACGTCAATTTTCCAGAGTTTACACAGTAAACGCCCTGTGGGTAAAATTTTAGAGATGAGTTTCGTCCAGTCGCAGTGGACTAAACTGGCAGGTTTTAATGTCGCAGACCACAGTTTTTTGCAAGTAGTTTAAAGTTTAAACTCGTATTGTTGTGGATCTTAAGTGTAAACTCGCCTTAGAATTTCCAACCAACAAATGCCCCCCATTGTCCTCGGAACGCCCCCTGGAGGTGGTACCGCCCCCGTTGAGAAACACTACTCTAACTGATAACTTAGACCCCAACTTTTTCATGAATCTACCAGTAAAAGTGATCACCCATATTAAGTATCTTGGAACTACAATCCCCAAACAATCTGATCAGCTTTATACATTGAACTACAAAGCTCTGATTGACAAACTTAAAAGTGATATTGAACTCTGGCCAACACTCCCAATGTCAATAACTGGCAGAATTAATGCTATGAACCTTACCCAGATTTTATACATATTTCAGAACATACCCACACCGCACAAGTAAGAAGCACCTTTGCGAGTCAAAGAACT